>NC_135232.1:667094477-667276977 GCF_051348905.1 Ranitomeya variabilis
CCACCAGCCCAAGGACAAGGACAGCCTGGGATTCTGGCAGGAGGGCACAGGAAGCACTCCCTATAGGGCGCACTGAGGAGTTTATTGATGGCGCAAAGGGTAGGTGGCAATGTCCTGGGAGCAGTGCTGTGCATGGCATGGAGTGGCCAGGGTGGGGGAAGCAGTCTGTGTCTATGGATGTGAGTGATCAGGGCTTTGTGTGCTGTCTCCTCTCTCTGACTCTCTCTGGCACTCTCTTCTCTCTCTCTCTCTCTCTCTCACTGACACACACCTCTCTCCCTCTCTCTCTCCCTCTCTCTTTCTTTCTCTCTTTCAGTAGTCAGTCTCCTCATCTCCTACTGCCCTGCTTTCTCCTTCTCTCACATATTTACCCTTTTTTTTCCCCTTATCAATAATTATTCTTAGATTTTTTTTTGCCACCCCCCCCTTTTATACTATTTTCTCTCCTTAGACCTTGCACTTTCTCATTCTTATTTTTTTGGGGGGGGATTTGATATTTTTGGATGAGCAGTAAAGACCCCGCACACGCCTCAATGTTCCTGGTAACTCCTCTGTGCAGCTCTACCAATTTATTTTTCCTATGGACTCTTTCAGAATTTTTCCTGTAAATTATTTTACATTTATTTTTTATTCATTTTCAGCTTTTAGGGTTTTTTTAGTTTTTTTTCTCGTTTATCTGTAGAATGTATATATTTTTTTAGATAGATTTATTTATTCTGTGCATTTTGTTTAAATATGTTTTGTGTATTATTTGATCATCCATCATTATTATTATAATTTATTGTTATTTTATTGAGCTGTTTGATACATTTTCTTATATTTACTTTTCTTTTTTTGCATTTCATCCATCTATTAGGCCTTTGCTATATTTTAGATTCTATTGTGTCTCCTCCACTTGCTCTTTCTGCATCTGTTTGTCTCTCTCTCGTTTTTCTTGATCCATCTCTGTCCTCTAATTTCCTCTTTCCTCTTCTTTCTCTCAGTACGATGAGTTACCGCACTATGCTATGGATGGAGTGGGGGTGCCAACTTCTATGTATGGTGACCCACATGCCCCTCGACCTATCCCACCGGTACACCACTTAAACCATGGACCACCTTTACACGCCAGCCAGCACTATGGAACTCATGCCCCTCATCCAAATGTTATGCCCACCAGCATGGGATCTGCTGTGAACGATGCTCTGAAAAGGGACAAAGATGCCATTTATGGGTAGGTACTTGATCAGACTGGCATGTTTATGTTTACAGAGTGGATGGATATCTGGAAATGGCAGGACTCACAGTTGTTAGCTGATCATTACCCTCTGCACCCCTATACAAAGCATGCGGGCTGCTCCAGGACTTTACACCAACAATGAATTACATAGAGATAAACATCTCCTAAATGAAATCAGAGGGGTGAGGAGAACACACATGGGGGGACAGCAGAGTGAAGAAAGTGCAGGGATCCCTGGGCCTGACTGCTGGGGCTGCACATCCCTAGAGCCCTAAGTGTAACTTCATTAACCCACCGAGCAATTAAGGGTTAAAGCAGCAACTAAAGAACGGGTTAAAAATCCCGCAAACTCCATTCCTCCATTAGCATCTCACCCATCTCCACACTCGTCCACCTTTGCCTCGCTATAGGGTGAAGGTTGGTATTCTCGGCACTGTCACATTTATGGCTTTCACCAATATTTGTAAACACAGGGATCACTGCCTGCAGCTTGTAGTGAGGAGCCCGAGCAGCCATCGTCCTGCATTGTTAGTGTTATTATTGTGTGTGTAGCATTGGGCGACCCTGAACTGATGCTGTTTTCTCCGCTTGTATTGGGGGCGTCCGCAGACACCCCCTGTTCCCTCTCCTAGCCTTGGTCTTTGAGAAGTGTGAGCTAGCGACGTGTACCCCCCGGGAGCCCGGAGTGGCGGGAGGAGACGTCTGTTCCTCGGACTCGTTCAATGAAGACATCGCTGTGTTCGCAAAACAGGTCACTAAGTATTATGTCCTGCACCCCAGCACGTGCGACTGCACCCTGCGGCACCCGACATCATTTACCAACAGCACCAGGGACATGGACACTACTGGAGATATATATATATATATATATATATATATATATATATATATATATATATATATATATATATATATATATATATATATATATATATAATGTATCTTTGCGAGATGTATATCTGTGTGACTGTGCAATGTAGAAGTGTCTGTGAGTGTCATATATATAAATATGCGTGTGTATAATATATGTGATGATGTGTAATATATAATGTATCTTTGTGAAATGTGTATGTGTGTAATTGTGTGTGTTGTATACATATATGTGTGAGTGTCTTATATATATAAAAATATATGTGTGTGTATAATGTATGTGATCATGTGCAATATATATATATATATATATATAATGTATCTTTGTGAGATGTATATGTGTGTAATGTATAAATGTCTGTGAGTGTCTTATATATAAACATATATGTGTGTATAATATATATGTGATGAATGATGTGTAATATATATATATGTGTAAAACAGATATTTGCGTGTTTGCATCTATGTGTGTAAAAGCAAGAAAATGTATGTGTATTCATCTATGTATCTGTATGTATTTGAAAGTGTGCATGATTTTATGTGCTGTGTCAATTAATGTATAATTTATAGATTCATTTATATTATAATCTCGACATATACATGTATATGCAGATTGTAATATAAATATGCATCTATATTATACATGTATGCATATACACATGTGTGTGTGTGAAGATGAATATTCTCCTTTATGGAGAACTTAAGTCATACATAAATGCATGTGTGTATATATATATATATATATATATATATATATATATATATATATATATATATATATATATTAGGTATATGAATACTTACTTATTTGTGAGTGCGTGTGTGTGTGTGTTATGTATTGCATATTTATGTCTACGAATATCTCCCCAATTATTTGATACATTTGTATTACTTGAAAGGAGCCCCTCTGTCCATCGCTCCGTACCCCAGGCAGTGACCCATGTCGTGTCGCCCACAGGTCCGTGCAGAGAAGCCACTTTTCTCCTCCAACCCTGAGCTGGACAATCTGGTGAGTTTGGGTTCTGGATCCGCAGAATTTGCAGCGTGGTGTAAAGTTGGAAGCGGCGCGGGCGGGCGCGAGAAGCAGCTGCTGTCAGTGGGTGCAGGCAGTGGGATCTGCAGGACACGCGTGACAGGGTCCCTCTGTGGCACCTGTGGAGCCGCTTGGTTTCTCGGGATTGTTTTAATGTCATTGCATAGAAGGACAGTGATGGGAAATCTCGGGGAATCAGGGCAGGATTACACCTGATCAGAGTGACTCAACCGTGACCGAGGAATAAGCAAAATGCAGGATCATTAAGGTTCCCACTGACATCGGGAGGGAGGAGGATCGGGCCTGTATGAACGATATCGGTGCAACTTCCCGTCCGAAATACACAGCACTGGTAACAACGCACACTGCCTGATCACACTAATGATTGCCCCCGCATGTGTTACAGATGATCCAGGCGATCCAGGTCCTGAGGTTTCATCTCTTGGAATTAGAAAAGGTAAATGGATTCATGTATAACCTCAGAAAATAGCTGCGCTAGTAATTAATAGGAGAGGAGTGATAATATGCGATTATAATGTAGAATGCACCAGATTAATTCTATATATATATATATATATGTGTGTGTGTATATATATATATATATATATATATATATATATATATATATATACTACACTGTTTATGTAGTGTACATATATAGTGTATTGTGTATATAAGTATATATTATATTGTTTATGTAGTGTATATATATATATATATATATGTAGTGTATTGTATATATAAATATATATCACATTGTATATGTAGTGTACTATACATAGACGATATGTCCTGAATGTCTCGTTTTTTCGGGTTTGTGCTGCTTTCCTTGTTTTTGCTCTTGTCTTCCTCTGCGCCATCTCTGCCGTCGGGTTCAATTATGCGACTTTCCCGTGGACATGTAATTGAGCGGAGCTAATTCTCGGCGCTGAAGCTCATTTGTGATGCAGTGTCTGTGAGCGGAAAATGTCGCCTGTGAGTAGCCGGAGAGGCGCTGCCGTGAGCCGGGCGAGGAGCTCACATGCCCCAGGAGATGAAGCTGGACTCGGCTTTTTTTTTTTGGATGTCCTACGTGTTTCCTGAGATATCATGTCCGGATTCTGGGATTTATTTCGCACTGGACTTTATAATGATGAAACCCTTGAATTTGACCTGTGCCCATGGTCAATAAGAAGGGTGGTCTGTCTTCTCCATGAGTTGCCTCCATTCCACCAACTGACACCATAGTCCACAACTCCACTCCACCTGTGCACACTACTGATATCCCCACATTCATTTATTCCACCTTCTTGTTCCCTCTCTCCTAATCTCTTTTTCTAACCTCCTTGTTTCCAATCATCTCCTCCTATCCATTTCTCTCCTTCCCTTCTCAGGTCCCTTCTTCTTCTCCACTTTTTCTCCTCTTCTTCTACTCTTCTTATCTTCAGAAGTTTCTTCTAGCCTACTTAATTCCATTCCTATCCTTCCTTTCTCAGGTCCCTTCATCTTGTTCTTCTCCTGTTCTTCTACTCTTCTTATCTCCAGAAGTTTCTTCTAGCCTACTTATTTCCATTCCTATCCTTCCTTTCTCAGATCCCTTTTTCTTGTTCTTCCCCTGTTCTTCTACCCTTCTTATCTCCAGAAGTTTCTTCTAGCCTCCTTATTTCCATTCCTCTCATTCCCTTCTCAGGTCCCTTCATCTTGTTCTTCTCTTCTTCTACCCTTCTTATCTCCATAAGTGTCTCCTAACCTCCTTATTTCCATTTCTCTCCTTCCCTTCTCAGGTCCCTTCGTCTTTTCTTTTGCCTCTTGCCTCTTTCTTCTCCCTCAGCCTTTTCCTTCTCTCCTCTCCCCCTCTCTACTTGTTGCTGCTGGGGTCTCCAGAGAATAATATCTGCTGCTGCAATTTCTTTATTGTTTCCTTGCCTGCAACTATTACAGTCTTAATGATAGTTAGTCTTGGAGGACACCGGCTTGTTACTCTTTACTCCACCATAACACACATGGCCTCTCCCCCTCCCCAGGTCCATGAATTGTGTGATAATTTCTGCCATCGATACATCAGCTGTTTGAAAGGAAAAATGCCCATAGATTTAGTGATTGATGAGAGGGACGGAAGCTCCAAGTCTGACCATGAAGAACTCTCTGGATCCTCCACAAACCTCGCAGACCATGTGAGTCCACTATCTATTATTATTATTATGGGAAATGTGCATTTGTATTCATATATTTTGGCCTTAAATGAGCCCCTTTCTATAGGGCTTTGCAGTTGTCATTGCGTTGAATGTGCATTAAAAGTTCCAATGTGTGTAGAACATGTTCTCTATGGCTCATTGACCTCTGGATGTCACATCCATGAGCCAGTTGGTTACCTATGGCCTTGATTATTGGATAGACTTGAGTAGTATTGTGCAGGCTCGCATCATATGATGCTGAAGATGTATATTTTATTTCTATGTGAGGTTTCCTTTTTTTTATTGGGCACAAGTTACAAGCCAACTAGACGCCTGGAGCCCCATCTTGTAGAGGCTCGTAACCTTTAATGAACCAATAATTGACTTTCTATTAAGGAGAGCTGGAGAGAATTATTAACAGCAGTATTACAGGTTGGGGCATTGATTTCTAACACTTTTAATAATTCGCCACATTAGAATGAGGCTTTTTTTTTTATTATTATTTTATTGAAGGCCTGATACAAGCAGGCTGGTGTGCTAATGGACATGTGAGGTTATTGTGTTGCCATGGCTGTGGTTGTAGTTTATTATTGTTGTCTGGGGTGTTATTACGCTTGCAGTCTTGTCATGTGATCACCCACTGTTTAATCCTACTCATTTGTACTGACTACATTTAGAGAGTTCACTGATTTATAGCCTAGAAATAAATGGGCAGCTATTTTAAACTCACTAAGCCAAAGTCTAGGCTTTATATTCACTTTTGCATGATGCTATATGGGACCGCTGTATGGTGCACACTATGGCGGGCTTGTGGTTTGTTTTTTTGTTTTGTTTTTAATGTCAAGTATACAATGTGAACTCTTGGGTTCCAGGGCATGTTCATTCTATGCAAGTCTTCCATGTCTAGCTGTGCTGGTTGCCAAACCTTTGAGGATTTAGGAAGGGATGAACAATAGACAGGATCTGTATATATATTCTGCTGTACATGTATACATCCCCCACTCCTGTGTAAAGTCCAGCTTCCTTTCCCAGTGCAGCCTAAGAGCTGGTGTCCCTCTTAGTGGATTACACACCCGGCCTGTTTAGGGTCTAACAGATGGCAACAGCTAAAGCCAATTTACTCTGCTCCCTGGTAATAAGGGACCTTTTATAGTCCATATTAGCTGCAGGATTTAGGTGACCAGGTCATTCCCAAATGTAACTTTTCCTTTAATTTTCAGTATATACAATGAATGCAGCAGCCATACAGTAAAACAAATGTATCAACATTTAATAAATATTTTTATAACACACAAAATAAAAAAAGTTTACACTTTTTTTTTTTACGTTTCGCTTTTTACAACATTCCCAAAGCACAAATAATATCGTTTTGCTCCCAACGCCAAATTGCAAAAATTATATTTCAAGCATCCATCATATAAGCATAATCTCGAGCGAGATACTTGAAAATAATGAAAATTAAAAAAAAGAAAGGCACTTTGCAAATTATTTGTTTTTCCAAATTTTTTTTTTTTTAAGTTTTAGAAAATTATTCGGTTCCGGATTAAGTGAAATATTAGCCTTACAGATAATACTTTATGTACAAAGAAAATATTGCTTAATGTTATATATATTTAGAAAAAAATTGTCTATTGTTCTTTTAAGACATTTAAGGTGCATTCAAAAAGTTGTCTAAAAGCGATGCAAATTTTTCAAACCTGTTTTGGAATCACATAATGTTATTGATCGGGAATAGACAAGCCAAAAATGACTTGTGGGCGTTAGATTTTGTATCTTTTCAGTATCATATATTCTAACAAAAATAATATATATATATATATATATATATATATATATATATATATATATATATATATATATATAATGACAATGTGTAAAGTGCTGTGCTGTGGAATAAATGATGTGAGCAAAATATATAAATAAACAGATAACTAAAAGAATTCTTATTGAATATTATTAAAAAAAAGTTGGACCTGTCCATTTCATTAATAAATAAACAAAAAGATAAATAAAAGAATTCTAAATAAATATTATTAACATCAAGTTGGACCTGTCCATTTCACAAATAGACAGATAAATAAAAGAATTCTTATTAAATATTATTAACATCAAGTTGGACCTGTCCATTTCACAAATAAACAAATAAAAGAATTCTAATTAAATACTATTAACATTAAGTTGGACCTGTCCATTTCACAAATAAGCAGATAAATAAAAGAATTTTAATTAAATATTATTAACATTAAGTTGGACCTGTCCATTTCACAAATAAGCAGATAAATAAAATAATTTTATTTAAATATTATTAACATTAAGTCAGACCTATCCATTTCATAAATAAACAGATAAATAAAAGAATTCTTATTAAATATTATTAACCTGTCCATTTCACGGTTAAATATGAGCAATGCTCCCATCGGTTTTATTGGTGTGAGTGTTGACTTCCCCAGTGTCTATGTCTTGATTAATCGCCATACTGCAGCTTCCACCTAATATATTTATGTGATTAGTAAAGCTTGTCTTTTCTGATGTAACCAGAAACAGACCATACTGAGCTTGGTTAAAAAAAAATCTTCACACCACATAAGAGCTGATACTTGAGACGTGTGGTGACACAGGCGACTCCTAGTAAGACATAAAGGCTCATATATATATATATATATATATATATATATATATATATATATATATATATATATATATATATATATGTGTGTGTGTGTGTATAGTAAATGTGCAATGTAAGTGTCGGTCAGTCGTCTGCCTATGGAAAAATAGTTGCCTATTGCATTTTTCAGAATTGCGGTGATACTTCCAAGTGTCATTGTCACTCTCGCTAGCACCTAAGTAGCTGTTATTGGACCCAAATACCCATTGTAGTCGCTCACTCACACACGTACTCTCAGTCCTTGGTGAACGCTCTCCAGTAATACCCAACTCTTAGGCTCTTCAGGACTATTTTATCCACTGTCTTGAGTTTTCATTGAAGCATTAATTGCCTTGTAAAACAATGTGTTATACAGAAAGGGGGTAACTTACACCTCTTCACTAACTATCAAATATTTAGGGAAGGGATTACCATGCAAAATTGATTGCTGTAATAACCGATATCTCCGATGCGTGACGCTTCACCCTCTTACGTATTATACATTTTTCATTCTTCACTTTCCAAATGTTTGGTGTGTTTCTTTAAGTGCTGCATGAGTTTAATGCTTCATTTGAGTTTTCTTTTCTCTTAATCACATTTTCTTTCCTTTTTAAGCTTCTCCCTTTGAATTGTACACATCACGCACTTTCTTCTTTCTGGTTGGAGTCACAATGACTTGAAATGCAGAGTATTTATCTAATCCGCATACCTCACAGTGTTATGCTTCATATGCTTTCATGCAAATGCCTTGTTTCTCACAGATGACAGTCATAGGCAAACATGGCTTCAGTTTACTACTACTCCTACTAGGCTTTCCTCTGGCCAAGGCTGCTGAGACTTGCAGTTCCACAACAGACAGAGAGCGGTATTTTATGACATGGTCAGTCATACAGGGCATTCATCATCCTCCTGATAGGTGTTTATACAGTTTGTGTCAGTTTTCTGCTATGTCAGGTTTGCCCTAGGTGCGGCGGTCAGACAAGGTGCATTTGATCTATTCAATAATTGGTTGACATTTTGAAACTTTTTGAATTGCATTTTGGGTGGCGGAAAAAATAGTTGATTGACAGCAAAAAAAAAAAGACCAACCAGTCAGACATTATAAATTATAATATTTATTTGTTTATTCTTGGGTTAGATATATATTTATCCTTCTGATTTTCCAACCACATCTGCTGGAAGTTTGCTCCATGCGCACACTACTCTCTTAGTGAACTGCTGAATTCCCAGAGATTTAGGTTTCCTGAATGTACAGTATATTTGTCTTCAGGGGGCAAATGCGGCCCCTAATACTGCTCATTGTAAGATGGCTTTACTCTTCTGATGATACCGTGTGTGTTCCTTCCTTCTTAAAGGTAAACTAAGGTCATGAAGACCTGATCATTGGTATAGGTAATAGGGTCGCGCATTTCTCCAAATCAGAAGGGAAGTAGCATTAGGTAGAAAAACAAGGCTCACAACTTGTACACTTAGGCCCAGGGCTACAGGGTCTGAGGCCAGTTGGTTAGGCCGCCATGGACAATGTAGTAGTGGTAATAGGACACTGAATTATTATTGAGCTCAGCGTCTTCTGTAATGATATCGCATTTACTACCAGATAGTGATCCATTCCCATGGGAAGTGGAGTTTTGGGAGACAATTTTTGTAACAGGTTTTACCTAAATTTTGCTTCTACGGATCTGAAAGCACTATAAAGTAATATATAAATATAGATAGATGCACCTGTATATAGATCCGAAAGTACTATAAAGTAATATATAACTATAGATAGATGCACCTGTATATATATATATATAATATATATAATAATTATACATATATATTGTACACCGGGGCATCTATCTATAGAAATATATTATATAAATTTATATATATATGTATATATATATATATATATATATATATATATATATATATATATATATATATATATATATTTATTTAGATTTATTTATATATTAATTTAGATTACTTTCAGACCCCTAGAAGCAAAATTATATGTGTGTATATTATATACAGGTGATTAAAGTTATTTCTATTTCTGCAAGTTACAGGTGTACAAAAACCCATCGTGTAAGTGTTATAAGTCCTATGATAAAAAGAAAACCTGTAGAAGGTCTTTTAAGCTTTCTAATAGTAAATATTTTAGTTTTTTATGTAAATATTTATGTAAATATTTACCATTTTTATATATATAAAGTTCATTTTTACCCTTCTCCCAAACATAACGAATTAGGGCTCATTCAGATGTCAGTTTTTCACATATGAGCTCTGTCCGTCTTTTTTTCACTGACTCATGTTATAGTCTATGGAGCTGTTCATGCTCCCTGTATTTTTGGTCAGCGCCAGAACAAGGAGACATGTCCGCTTTTGATCCGAGCCCTGGATCATGCGCACCGATGCCAAGTCTATGGGTGCGTGATTGAGCGTAGGGCCCAACACGTCTCGCTGCCAGCTTCATCTCCCAGGTGCCATGTTGTGGTACCCCTGCACAGCCCCGCACACTTGGGGGTCCCCCATTAGGCTCTATGCCCCTCTTACCTCCCTGTATGGGCATTGTCTCTGTGTGTTATTTTTTTACTGTCAGACAAGTTTATCCAGGTGCAGAATGGTGGCCATAAAAATGCTCATAGTTTACAGTCCAAAAAAACCTCAAAGTTTACATAATGGTTTAAAAAGAACAAGAACACATTATTAAGCCCCATTAATCTAATATTACACCGCGTTCTTTATAACTAACTTTTTTTTCCTCAAGTATAACCTCCCAAAACTTCTCTAGTAATATAAGCAGGATTTTTTTTCCCACCTTTTGCTCCAATAGACGGTCATATAAGTTGGGATTCTGGTGCTATGTTGGCACCTGTAAAAATATTTGACAGGGGGGGGGGGTTAAAAATTTCTTCAGGGCATGAAATTATTGTTATTGTAATTTTTTCTTTCCCTGGGAAGATGATGTAGATTTGTCTCAGCGCTGTGTGGTATACTGGGTTGCGAACCATCCAAAAATTTCAGGACGGTCCATCAAAATTAGGCACTTTTTTTTGCCCTGTCCTTAAAAAAAAATTGAAGGCGTCCATGATTTTTTTTGAAGCTGAAGAAACTTATTTTGACTGTAAATATCATCATTTTAGCATTTGCAAATATTGACTTTTTGATAAAATAAAAAGTCAATTTGGCCACTCTGGTGGTAGGGGCATAAGATATACGTATATGTAGAATATGTTGTACGTGATGCCACATGTTCCCATATATGAAAGCATCACATCACCATAAAATTGGCATCAGACTTGGCACAAGTGCCTGCCCCAGACCACCCCGTTACATATCATCCCCCTTCGCTATGATTCAGGCATAACATGGCCCCGGCCCCTGTCCGCATATATATGGTGAGGCTCATTGATAATTATTACCTTGCGGTGACCTTTTTGGAGGTGTATGGTGTAATCTTTATATTGAACAATACATTGGGCCTGACGGATCATATTAAATTTATTACAAGAGGCCGTTTATTAAACCCTATTAAGGTAATACTTCATTACAGTAGATATAAAATATATTAACCTCTCATAACAGTGATATATTAGGGCCGGTAGGAGAGAGAAGAGTGATCCCAGTATAAGGGCTTCCTATCGCCGCCATGTTACAGACACCCTAGACATATAAATTGTAGGTATCATTATTGTACAGAACTTTAGAAAGTTTTCCTTTCGATGTCACCGCCGCAGTTTATTTTTGTGCACTGGGTTACGAGTTTTCTCGTGTGGTTTACATATCACTTCATTTATTTGTATAGTACTATATGGAGTAAGGAATTAGATTGTATCCACATTGTGCCACTTTATATATCAAAAGCGAAAAATGGAACGATCACGGCGCGCTGGAAAAATGGTTCAAGTATGCCATAAAATATAATATGCAATCTCTAAATTTATTAATGCATTGGGATTTTTTAAAATTTTTTAATTTTCTTTCAAAGTTTGTAGTTGCAAAATCGCAGCATACATCACATCTGGTTATGCCATATATGTGTGACAGGCCGCACAATGTACCGGGTTGCAATCAGACCGGGTCTTGAATTGTTTATGATGGGCACATTTTTTTTAAATTATTTTTGGGTATATTGCAACAGAATTTGAAATGACAACAACTTTAGCTCATCCCCTGCTTGCTTATATATATATATATATATATATATATATATATATATAGCTTTTCTCATTGGGAGGAGCTGAAACGTTGCCTGAATATGTGGGTAAATTAAACCTTGCACGTTTTTACATTGGAAAAATGGAGTGCTGCCTCTTTCTTTGAAATTTTATAATCTTGGATAATCGGTAGACTGGTTGTCTGGGGGCCTTGCACCCAAAGATAAGTATTTTTGTGCTGTTCCCTTTTTTTCGTTGTACAGTATATATATATATATATTTTCTTCATTATATATATATAGTATATATATACATATACATATACATATATCCGTTGGTTCAGCTCACACTCCTGGAAGAAGAGAACAAGTGAATATCATGTTTGTACTCCATCATTTTAGTTGAGCTCAGTACAGATGAAAACAGGTAAAAAGTAACTTTGCCAACATCTTATTAACTACTAGAATAAGCAGTATCCAAAAACATATAAAAAACAATAAAAAAACTACATGTCCAAATATTCACAACACTATATGTCCAACTGGGATAAAAAAACGAGAGGTGTCGCCACTTTCATTAGGAATAACTTCCCATTTCAGCTCATCAGCACACATTCGGACTCAGAGGGCAGATTCCTTATTACTCTTGGAACATCACAAAATCAGACAATTTGCATTGTTAATAGCTATTTACCCGCATCTTCCCAGAGATTGGTCTTCCAGCTAATTATATCAAAATTAGCCACTCTTACGTACGACCACCTTATCTGGTGCGGCGACTTTAACTTTATCATTAATCCTAAATTAGATAGCAGCGCTCAGAAACGATCGGATTTAACAAAAGCTGACAAAAAGAAAATCCAACACCTAATAAAAGACAATTGCCTGGTCGATGTATGGAGGGAACTAAACGGTCCTGTAAAGGGCTACACATACTTCTCACCTGCACACCAGTCCTATTCTCGAATAGACCTACACTTAACTACTGCAAGAACGATCCCGTCTGTCCTATTCTCTCGTCATATTCCATCATCATGGTCTGACCATGATGTTGTCCTATCAACATTTAAATTCAATGTTACCACTTCTAAATTATTCAAATGGAGACTGAACGAATCCTTACTTACTGACCCTGTTATACTCTCTAAAATTAAAGAGGAGTTGAGACTGTATTTCCAGACTAATTCCACTGATGACACCTCTCCTGGAGTAGTGTGGATGGCACATAAAAAATTTATTACTGGCTCCCTAATCAAAATTGCGTCCAATAAAAAGAAACAAAGATCTGAATTACAAACGCGCTTAGAGACTAAACTTATGAAACTCGAACTTGCTAACCAGGCCACCACTTCCCTCTTTCTGATTAAACAAATCAGAGACACTAAGCAACAATTAGACACTATTCTTACGAACAAAACAGAGAGAGCGTTAACATGGACCAAGTCAACTTTTTATAAATATGCAAATAAACCTTCTGGCATGTTAGCACGTAGACTCAGATGCAGAGAATCTTTAAATAATGTCACCTCCATCAAAGACTCCAAAGGCAAAATTTCCGCACACCCGGATATAGTATACGAAACATTCCGAGACTATTATCAGAAACTATATACCTCCCCACAGACTTCTTCACCGCAATCCTTATCCTCCTTCCTAGATGAATTGAAATTACCTAAAATTCCCAACTCCTCGCTAGACCAACTGCATGCACCAATATCTGAAGATGAAATTTCTGCAGTAATTAAAAACCTAAAAAAAAACAAAGCTCCCGGACCTGACGGCCTCACGGCACTATATTACAAGAAATTTACAAACATCCTCATACCATACATTAAAACTTACTGTAACGCTCTACTAAATGGCACCCAAATGCCCCCTGAATTCTATATTGCCCATGTGACGGTAATCCCCAAACCAAAGAAAGACCACCTCCTTCCCAAGAATTATAGACCTATATCATTGCTAAATGTTGACCTCAAACTCTTTACATCCATTATTACCACTAGGCTCAACGAATTTCTACCCACCCTTATCCACCGTGACCAAGTGGGGTTCATACCTAATAGACAAGGTCCCGATAATATTAGAAGAAATCTAAATATTATACATTCAGCAAACTACCATAAGCAACCCCTACTACTATTAGCTTTAGACATAGAAAAAGCTTTCGACTCGGTCTCGTGGTCCTATTTATTTGAAGTCCTTTCCAGATTTGGCATCCCTCGCACCCTTATTTCATGCCTCCAACTATTGTACGACAGTCCTACAGCCTATCTGAAACTCCCGTCAACTAAACCTACTCCTATCAACATACAAAGGGGGACGAGGCAGGGCTGTCCACTTTCTCCAGCCCTGTTTGCCATGGCCATGGAACCACTAGCCGAGGCAATAAGGCTTAATCCAAGCATACTTGGGCCTGTAGGACTTGGCGCACAGTATAAGGCAAGCTTATTTGCAGATGATTTACTGTTGACTCTATCTAGCCCACTCACCACTCTCCCAAATTTATTTTCAGTTTTACGTAAATTTGAGTCGATCTCAGGACTCAAAATTAATGTTGACAAATCCGAAGCTTTATTCCTTAACACCAATAAGGACATGCAAACAAATATTATCTCCCAGTTTAAATTTACAAAGAATGAACACTATATAACTTATCTCGGTGTCAACCTTACCTCTCATAAGTCGACCCTATTTAAGTGGAATTATCTCCCATTAATAAAAAATCTCCGAGCTGACTTAGCTAGATGGTCTGCCATGAAGTTAACCTGGTTGGGCAGATTGCATGCAATTAAAATGGTCTCTTTGCCTAGATTTCTGTACTTATTCCGCTCTCTCCCCATATCATTACCCCATGAGACCCTACGCGAGGTTCACTCTATAATTTCAAAATTTATCTGGCAGGGGAAAAAACCCAGAATCCGTCAAAAAACTATGTTCATACATAGAAGACTGGGGGGGCTTTCCATGCCTAACTTCACACTGTACTACAAAGCGGCTCAGTTAGCTCAATTGACTAATGCCTGCGCTGTCAACCGTGCTCCGAGATGGGTTGACCTGGAATCGTTCCTTCTACTTCCGTTTTCCTTGCCGGGCCTTATGTGGTCCACACAAAAACTACCAAAGAGTCTACACATCACAGCACCTTTCACAGCACATTCCCTGATCCTTTGGAGGAAGGTAAGATTTAAATTCGAACTCCAATCTGGGTCTGCCCCACTGACCCCCCTCTTCTGCAACCCCATGTTCCCACCAGGACTTGACCCACGTTCTTTTGCTTGGTGGAAAGTAAACGGAATTACTACTCTAAAGCACCTCTGCTCACCCTTTAATATAATTTTATCTAGACAAGAATTCCTTCATAAATACAACCCACCCATTAGCGAAACCTTCCGTACCTATCAGGTTTTCCATTTTGCGGAACAGTTTCTACAACGGAAAATCCCTTTTTGCGCGACTGGCTTTGAACAGAGATGCATGGATGACCCACTGGGAAGAGGAACTATTTCTCTGCTGTACGGATGCCTCAATGCAGCACATGGTGTTGACAAACTGCAATACATGAAACAGTGGGAGGAAGATCTAGGTTTCCAACTAACTTTGGAAAATTGGAGACGAAGCTGTGACACAATTTCCAGGGGTAGTCATCAAGCCTCCTTGGCAGAGACATCCATTAAGGTCTTACACAGAACATACCAAGTCCCAAGTAAACTCCACGCTATATACCCCAACATTTCAGATCAATGCTTTAGAGGATGTAGCGCAGTGGGAGATATGAAGCATATTTGGTGGGAATGTCCAGTAGCCTCAGCTATGTGGCAGGAAGTAGGATTAATAATTGGAAAAATGTATGGCGGGACAATACAACCTGACCCGGCCACATTCCTCTTGGGAGCCAAATACCCTGGATTCACTAATAAATTCCACAAGCTGATAGGCCAACTGCTTATGGCTGCTAAGCTACATATAGCTACCAGCTGGAGGTCGCCGTTTCTCTCTGTCCAGACAGTTAGAGATAAAATGAATTCAATCCTCTTATATGAACGTATACATGCGACTAGGGAAGATGTGTGGGAAACCTTCTACCAGGTTTGGAAACCGTGGATAGATCTTAACGCGAACTTAAATCTTGAACAAACCTTGACTCTATCTATTTGAGACTCTATCCTGTGGGAGATTCTGATGACACTGGGGTCGAGCCGGCGTGGGGTGGGGTGCGAGGAGGTGGGAGGCAGAACTCATAAAATGGAACATAGTATGTCCTTGTCTGGTAAATATACTGCTGCTTATCACGAAATAAAGTGCAGCATCTCATTACCCTCCCCATTTTCCCTCTTTTATGTCTCCCCATGTTCTTGTCTTGTCATATTTGTATCTTTGAATTTGAGTTAATATATGTATGTTTTTTCTTATTGAATTCCCATGTAAGGGAAAGTGCTGTTCAATTACTATGTTATTGAAAATAAAAATTATTGAAACTAAAAAAACTACATGTATGGCTTCATTCCGATGTTCATGTACGAGTGCTATTCATGGTTTTCAAGGATAGCACTCGTACCTGTGGTATTCTAAGGGGCCATTCACATGTATGGGTTTTATTCTCGGATTGAGTGGTCCACAGAAAATATCATAGACATGTCCGATTTTGAGCCGAGGGTTGGATCAAAATCAGCAGTGCAAGTCAATGGGTCCGTGAAAAACAATCGGAGAGCGCTTGCATGACATCAGAGTGCAGCCCGATTTTTACAGATTGTCAGAATGGAGAAGGTGGAGAATTTTATTTAAAAAAAATTCTCCATGTACGAGAAAGTCGGATGACACTTGGACCAAACTCTGATCAAAATAATTGGTCCGATTTTCTCATATGCAGAAAAAAATCGCACATCCGAGTGAGGCCTAAGACATGGAGTAAACTACTTGGTCAATGAATGAACATGGCAGAAAACAAAAGAGGCTGTGACCGATGTTGTATTTATTCTACACTATCAGTTCTGCCTTAAAGACAATTTAGGGACTTTAAGGCTATGTTCAGACAGAGTTGTTTTTTAAGAGAAAACCACTTAAAAATGTTATTTTAATTTTTTAAGCAGTTTTTAAGAGTTTTTTTTAAATTAAAAACTTTTTATCCCTGCAATATCTCTGCAGTGATGGACACTTTTTTTTTTTATAACGGGCATTTTCTCAAAACCCAAAGAGGTTAAGAAACACTGAAAAAAAAGCCTAAACAGTAAAGTGGATTAACAATGAAATAAATAGGAGGAGTCTATCTAGGATTCTTGAATTGGTTTTCAAATTGTCTATGGAGAGGATCCTCTCCAGGAAAAAAAACTCTTCAAAAACTTTTTTTCTGAATATTTCCTAACATTGATGACCTTTCCTAATGCTAGGCCTTCAATATCAGATGTGTGGGTCACAACACCCAGCTCCCCCACCTTCTGTAGTGGAATTGCAGCTCAGCCCTATTGGCAGCCGCTACAAAATGTACGGCCATGTGGTCAGTAGAGCAACTTGTCCCTTAAATCAACTGATGCTGTAGGTAGGGTTTCGAGTCAGACCTTTGGAAAGGTCATCAATACTAAAGGTCTGGAAGACCTCTTTAGGGTAGATGTAAGTTAGGGCTTGTTTCCATTTGCGAGAAACACGTCCGTGTCTCGCATGTGGAAACCAAGCTCTGGCGCCGGCACTTTGGAGCGGAGCGTGCGGCTCCATGTGTTCCTATGCGGCCGCACGCTCCGCTCTGGAGTGCCGGCGCCAGAGCTTGGTTTCCACATGCGAGACACGGACGTGTTTCTCGCAAATGGAAACAAGCCCTTAGTATGATACACAGGCGATCACATGTATAATGTCTAGTGCCAGTCTTGCCCATACTAACCTATAAGTCCAAAGTTTAATTTCACACCAAATTAGAAAATAAATTATTAGTATTTTTGGGGAGTTATGTCTTACAGGTCTTCATTTAATAAAATAAAATTTTTCGTGTTACCGCCATTAATTCAGCATCAATAATATTCTAGGACATTCTAATACAAATTCACTTTCTATTTTTCTTCGAAAGCCCAGTTTGGTTATTGAAAAAAAAAGAGTTCTCCCTCCCTTTCCTGTTTCTTCTTTGCAGTCATCCCTTATCTATTGTACCTCCCCAGCAATGCTCCCTCTGTGGTTCCCCTCCCTAATGTCTCAGCTGCAGGAATGTCTGAAGTGCAAAGGTCTCATGCTAAGAAATTATTCATATATTATATCATTATTTGGTAAATGATTCCGATACCTATCAATAAATAGAGCTAAAGTTAAGGACTCATTCAGACGTCAGTGATTTTTCTCGTACGCACAAAATGCTCAGAGTTTTATCACGTTTTATCAATGTTTTAGATCAGATTTACAGCAGAGTTTGGTCACTGTCAGTTTTTTTTAGCAGCGTTTGGTTAGCGTATGTTTTTATCAGCAGAGTTGCAGCCTTTGGTCAGTTTTTTTCAGCAGAATTTCAGCAGAGTTTGATCCGTGTCAGTTTTTTTGCAGCAGAGTTTCTGCAGAGTTGTTCAGTGTCAGTTTTTATCAGCAGAGTTGCTACAGAGTTTGGTCAGTGTCAGTTTTTATCAACAGAGTTTGGTTAGTTTTTACCAGCAGAGTCTCAGTAGTTTGGTCACTGTCAGTTTTTATCAGCAGAGTCTGAGCAAAGTTTGGTCAGTGTCAGTTTTTTCAGCAGAATTTCAGCAGAGTTTGGTCAGTGTCAGTTTTTATCAGCAGAGTTTGGTCAATTTTTATCAGCAGAGTTTCAGTAAAGTTTGTTTAGTGTCAGCTTTAATCAGCAGTTTCAGCAGTTTTTCTTATATACAAAAGAAAAAAAGTAAAAAAATGATGGAGATTTCTCCAGCGTGTTCTATGAGGCAGTCAGTGAAAAATGGACATCACGTGCATGGCTTCAGAGTGCTGACCGAATTTTTTTCACTGATCTATAGACTTGCATTGGTGAGTTTGACCATTGATTTGGATATAAGTTGTACAAGTCTCCAGTTTTGGGCAGACCGATAGACTCATTTCTATCCATGAAATGCTGATGTCTGAATGAGCCCTAACTATTAGGCTGCCGTCACACTAGCAGTATTTGGTCAGTATTTCACATCAGTATTTGTAAGCCAAAACCAGGAGTGGAACAATCAGAGGAAAAGTATAATAGAAACATATGCACCACTTCTGCATTTATCACCCACTCCTGGTTTTGGCTTACACATACTGATGTAAAATACTGACCAAATACTGAATGTGTGACGGCAGCCTTAGGTATCCACAACGTAGGCCTCATTCACATGTCAGTTTTTCCAAAGTATGAGAAAAATGGATCAGTGATAGCTTATTCCGAGTTCCATCAGAGTTTTGTCCAAATGTCATTAGTTTTTCTTGTACGTGAAAAAAAAAATTCTCCACTTTCTCCTAACAGTCCATGAAAATCGGACTGCACTCGGATTGCATATAATTTTTTCATTGACCTATAGATTTGCATTGGCCAGTTTGATCCGTGACTTGGATCAAAATTGAACATGTGTCTGTGAAAAATACACAGACATGTGAACAGCTTTATAAACTATGAAAGTCACGATTTCTACCCATGAAAAACTGATGTCTGAATGAGCCCTAACTGGTCGTTATCCACAACTTGTAGAGCTCCAGGCATTGAGAAGTCGCAGCTTGATTCATCGATGGCCATGGTGGTCTGGCCTGGATCTGCAGAAAGTGTGTATGTTCTGTGTGTGTTCACACAGATTTGTTGGGGATATTTTTGTAACTGTCTCATTCATGTGAAAGGAGCTTTCAGAAATCCATGCACATCTTGCAGCTCCCCATTCATGTATCATAATATCAGTCACAGAAATATTTGCAAAAGGAAAAAAATGAATCCGCTTGGAAACATATTCTGATATGTGCTGCAGTTGGAAATCTGAAAGTTCTCAGAATTTAAGCACCTAGCATGCTGGGGGTTGCAGTTCTGCAATAGGACTGGTGACATGAACGATAGCGGTTTAGTATTAGGCCAAGTTCACACATTCAGTATTTGGTTAGTATTTTACATCCGTATTTGTAAGCCAAAATCAGGAGTGGAATAATCAGAGGAAAAGTATAATACAAACACTTCACCACTTCTGTATTTATCATCCACTCGTGGTTTTGGCTTACACATACTGATATAAAATACTGACCAAATACTGAATGTGTGAACATGGCCTTACTGCCGTCACGTGAGCAGACAGTCACATCGATCAGACTTACAGAGCGGACAGTCACATTGGCCAGACTTCCAAAGCAAACAGTCACATCGGCCAGGCTTCCAGATCGGACAGTCACATTGGCCAGGCTTCCAGAGCGGACAGTCACATCGCTCAGGCTTCCAGAGCAGACAGTCACATCTGCCTGGCTTCCAGAGCAGACAGTCACATCGGCCAGGCTTCCAGAGTGGACAGTCATATTGGCCAGGCTTCCAGAGCAGACAGTCACATTGGCCAGCCTTCCAGAGCGGACAGTCACATCCGTCAGGCTTCCAGAGCAGACAGTCACATCCGTCAGGCTTCCAGAGCAGACAGTCACATTTGCCAGGCTTCCAGAGCAGACAGTCACGTTGGCCAGGCTTCCAGAGCGGACAGTCACATTGGCCAGGCTTCCAAAGCGGACAGTCACATCGGCCAGGCTTCCAGAGCAGACAGTCACATTGACCATACTTCCAGATCGGACAGTCACATTGGTCAGGCTTCCAGAGTGGTCAGTCACATTGGCCAGGCTTCCAGAGCGGACAGTCATATTGTCCAGGCTTCCAGAGCAGACAGTCACATTGGTTAGACTTCCAAAGCAAACAGTCACATGGGCCAGGCTTCCAGAGCAGAAAGTCACATCGACCAGGCTCCCAGAGCAAACAGTAACATCGGCCAGGCTTCCAGAGTGGACAGTCACATCGGCCAGGCTTCCAGGGCGGAAATTCACATCTTCCAGGCTTCCAGAGTGCACAGTCACATCGGCCAGGCTTCCAAAGCAGACAGTCACATCAGCCAGGCTTCCAAAACTGACAGTCACATCGACCAGGCTTCCAGATCAGACAGTCACATTGGTCAGGCTTCCCGAGTGGACAGTCACATCGGCCAGGATTCCAGGGCGGACAGTCACATTGGGCAGACTTCCAAAGCGGACAGTCACATCCGCCAGGCTTCCAGATCGGACAGTCACATTGGCCAGGCTTCCAGAGTGGACAGTCACATCGGCCAGGCTTCGAGATCAGACAGTCACATTGGTTAGGCTTCCAGAGCAGACAGTTACATCTGCCAGGCTTCCAGAGCAGACAGTCACATCGGCCAGGCTTCCAGAGCGGACAGTCATATTGGCCTGGCTTCCAGAGCAGACAGTCACGTTGGTCAGACTTCCAAAGTGGACAGTTACATGGGCCAGGCTTCCAGAGCAGAAAGGTCATATCGACCAGGCTTCCAGAGTGGACAGTCACATCAGTCAGGTTTCCAGAGCAGACAGTCACATCTGCCAGGCTTCCAGAATGGACAGTCACATCGGTCAGGCTTCCAGAGCAGACAGTCACATCTGCCAGGCTTCCAGAGCAGACAGTCACATCTGCCAGGCTTCCAGAGCGGACAGTCATATTGGCCAGGCTTCCAGAGCAAACAGTCACATGGGCCAGGCTTCTAGAGCAGAAAGTCATATCAACCAGGCTCCCAGAGCAAACAGTAACATCGGCCAGGCTTCCAGAGTGGACAGTCACATCGGCCAGGCTTCCAGATCGGACAGTCACATTGGCCAGGCTAGCAGAGTGGACAGTCACATCGGCCTGGCTTCCAGATCGGACAGTCACATTGGCCAGGCTTCCAGAGTGGACAGTCACATCGGCCAGGCTTCCAGAGTGGAGAGTCACATCGGCCAGGCTTACAGAGCGGACAGTCACATTGGCCAGGCTTGCAGAGCAGACAGTCACATCGGTCAGGCTTCCAGAGCAGACAGTCACATCGGTCAGGCTTCCAGAGCGGACAGTCACATCGACCAGGCTTCCAGAGTGGGCAGTCACATCGACCAGGCTTCCAGAGTGGACAGTCACATCAGCCAGGCTTCCAGAGTGGACAGTCACATAGGCCAGGCTTCCAGAACCTGTGGTTTGGACATGAATTCATTAGCACAATCCAGGACCTATTGGAGATTTGTTTAGGGGAGGAATGTCAATAATTCCAGGAGCGCATGAGGTTTTGTTCATACGCTAAACACTTGAGTGCTGGCCTGTTTACAGTCGGCTCTTAGTAGGTCACTTGCCTAAGCACAGAATTGGACTTGCCGGGAATTCCTGGGTGCTTGCTTCAGGTGGTGACTTGTCCACATGTTCTTGGTGTTGTCCCGGGTTGTGACATTGGAGGTCTTTCTTCTATGTATTTAGAGAACCTTACTAAGTGGCTGTGGTGCAAATGAGACCTTTAGCAATTATATTATTTAGGATGTGTTGCCATGTTACTTGATTTTAGAAACATAAATTCCGAGTGCCCTCGACAGGCGCATCTGTCGCAACAATCATTACAATTCTGAGGATTCCGAGCGATACTATCGATAATTGCCGGTATAAAACATCGGCAAGAAATGAGACATATATGAAATCCGGTATCCGGTAATGGGGTCTTCCCACATAGATATTTATAGGATGTCCACAGAATATGCCATAAATGTCTGACAGGTTTATGGGACTTTCACCTATGTGGAGAGTGTGGCAAATCGTGCTCAACTGTTTCTGTAGCTCCCATGTAAGTGAACAGATTTTTGAGAAATGGAAATCGTGATTAATATGTAAACACTGATCCTCTATTATCTCATTAAAGGGAATCTGTCACTAGGTTTTTATCACCTAATCTAAGAGCAGCATAATGTAGAGACAGAGATCCTGATTCCAATGATCTGTCACTTATTGGGCTGCTTGCTGTGGATTTTATAAAAATCACTGTTCTATTAGCAGGAGATTATCACTAGAGGACTAGTAAACCTAGTGACAAGCAGCCCAGCCCTGCCCCCACCAGAGATTGACAGCTTTCAGCCTATGCACAGTGTATACAGGGCTCAGCATTCAGAGAACTGCTAGTTCTGCAGTAGATAAAACAGGGATTTTATCAAAACTACAACAAGTAGGCCAGGAAATGACACATCGCTGGAATCAGGGTCTCTGCCCCTACATCATGCTGCTCTTAGATTACATAGAAAAACCTGGTAAAAGATTCAATTTAATTGACAAATAAATTGTTTAATTTATGTACCCAGACTTGGACTGGCCTACAGGGGAACAAGTAAATCCCACATTGGGCCCACACCCTAAGAGATGAGCAGTAGTTGGCACAATAAGCCAGAGGCAGCGTCTCGTCATTCATTTTATAATCAGTGTATTATTATACGTATAGAAGAGCTAAATCTGTAAATGAGGATAATGTGAGCTTTGTAAGTAGCTGAACTGTGGATCCCCAGAGTCCATGTTGGCTCCTTGGTACTCCAACGCGACACTGAATCTACTCCAGATACTTTGTAAGGGCAAGTGCAGAGGACCGCGTTATCAGTCCGAGTACCACCCGACGAAACATCGAATTGCATCTGGACTAAAGTTATCCTATGGGGTTATGCATAGGTGTAGGACAGTGTCGCAGCATCTCCAAATTTGATCCAAAATTTCAATTGCACTCGGCCATTCAAGTCACCCAGTGTGTGGAAACTATCGGACTGCACTCGGGTGACATCTGAGTGCAGTGTGATAACACTGACAGAGTGGAAAAGATGGAGAGATGCTTTTCTCCAACTTCTCATCTGAGAGAATTGGATCAAAGTATGCTGACTCTGATCGTACTCTGATCAAACGCTGACTCTATGGTGGTCTACACCTGCCCTAGTAACACATTATTACTTATATGTTTACCCTATGCTGTACTAAGAAACCATACGGTGAAGAGAAAGAGAGTCCAACACGTGTGCAGCCCCCTCTCCATCCATTCTTCACCAGCATCGCCTCGCCCGGCCGGTATGGGTTCTGCCAATAGGTTTCACCTGTCAGACATTCATGATATAACGTGTGGACTGGAGGCTTAATGCCAGATTATTGGAGTACAGTATGTAAGCAGAAAAATGTTTAGGAAAAGAAAACTAGAAATATTGTCATGTAAATAGAAAATAGAAAGAAAAAAAGCAGCACAAAAAAAGAATGTTGGGTGCAAGAGTCTCCCAGGCATGTACCAAACCTTGTAGATAAATCCCCAAAAATTGAAGGCAGCACACAACTGTTGATAAAGATTCACGTGCAGTTTAAAGGCCCATATGCGACGTTTCGGTCCAAGATGTGGACCTTGAAATTGCTGCCATCAATTTTTTTGGATTGAGATACATAGATTATAGATAGATTCTCATGTGGTCTGACGTGCACTGTGAGCTGTAAGGTCTTATATAGGTGTGTGCCTTTCTAAATCAAGTCCTATCAGTTTAATTAAACACAGCTGGACTCCAATGAAGGAGTAGAACCATCTCAAGGAGGATCACAAGGAAATGGACAGCATGTGACATAAATATGAATGTCTGAGCAAAGGGTCTGAATACTTATGACCATATGATATTTAATATTTTTCTTTTTTATTAAATTTGCAAAAATGTCTCCATTTCAGTTTTTTTCAGTCAAGATGGGGTGCAGAGTGTACATTAATGAGAAAAAAATGAACTTTTTTGAATTTACCAAATGGCTGCAATGAAACAAAAAGTGAAAAATTTAAAGGGGTATGAATACTTTCCGTACCCACTGTAGATGGATGGATAGATAGATAATAGATGGATGGATAGATAGATCCCTAGATGTAGATAGGTACATGGATGGATGGATAGATAGATGGATGGATATATAGATGGATACAAAGATGGATGGATGGATACATAGATGATACATAGATGTACAGTACAGACCAAAAGTTTGGACACACCTTCTCATTTAAAGATTTTTCTGTATTTTCATGACTATGATATTGTACATTCACACTGAAGGCATCAAAACTATGAATTAACACATGTGGAATTATATACTTAACAAAAAAAGTGTGAAACAACTGAAAATATGTCTTATATTCTAGGTTCTTCAAAGTTGCCACCTTTTGGTTTGGTGACTGCTTTGCACATTCTTGGCATTCTCTTGATGAGCTTCAAGAGGTAGTCCCCGGGAATGGTCTTCCAACAATCTTGAAGGAGTTCCCAGAGATGCTTAGCACTTGTTGGCCCTTTTGCCTTCACTCTGCGGTCCAGCTCACCCCAAACCATCTCGATTGGGTTCAGGTCTGGTGACTGCGGAGGCCAGGTCATCTGGTGTAGCACCCCATCACTCTCCTTCTTAGTCAAATAGCCCTTACACAGCCTGGAGGTGTGTTTGGGGTCATTGTCCTGTTGAAAAATAAATGATGGTCCAACTAAATGCAAACCGGATAGAATAGCATGCCGCTGCAAGATGCTGTGGTGGCCATGCTGGTTCAGTATGCCTTCAATTTTGAATAAATCTCAAACAGTGTCACCAGCAAAGCACCCCCACACCATCACACCTTCTCCTCCATGCTTCACGGTGGGAACCAGGCATGTAGAGTCCATCCGTTCACCTTTTCTGCGTCGCACAAAGACGCGGTGGTTGGAACCAAAGATCTCAAATTTGGACTCATCAGACCAAAGCACAGATTTCCACTGGTCTGATGTCCATTCCTTGTGTTCTTTAGCCCAAACAAGTCTCTTCTGCTTGTTGCCTGTCCTTAGCAGTGATTTCCTAGCAGCTATTTTACCATGAAGGCCTGCTGCACAAAGTCTCCTCTTAACAGTTGTTGTAGAGATATGTCTGCTGCTAGAACTCTGTGTGGCAGTGACCTGGTCTCTAATCTGAGCTGCTGTTAACCTGCGATTTCTGAGGCTGGTGACTCGGATAACCTTATCCTCAGAAGCAGAGGTGACTCTTGGTCTTCCTTTCCTGGGTCGGTCCTCATGTGAGCCAGTTTCTTTGTAGCGCTTGATGGTTTTTGCAACTGCACTTGGGGACACTTTCAAAGTTTTCCCAATTTTTCGGACTAACTGACCTTCATTTCTTAAAGTAATGATGGCCACTCATTTTTCTTTACTTAGCTGCTTTTTTCTTGCCATAATACAAATTCTAACAGTCTATTCAGTAGGACTATCAGCTGTGTATCCACCAGACTTCTGCTCAACACAACTGGTGGTCCCAACCCCATTTATAAGGCAAGAAATCCCACTTATTAAACCTGACAGGGCACAGTGTGAAGTGAAAACCATTTCCGGTGACTACCTTTTGAAGCTCATCAAGAGAATGCCAAGAGTGTTCAAAGCAGTCATCAATGCAAAAGGTGGCTACTTTGGAGAACCTGGAATATAAGACATATTTTCAGTTGTTTCACACTTTTTTGTTAAGTATATAATTCCACATGTGTTAATTCATAGCTTTGATACCTTCAGTGTGAATTTACAATTTTCATAGTCATGAAAATACAGAAAAATCTTTAAATGAGAAGGTGTACTGTATGTATGTATGTATGGATGGATACGTAGATGATACATAGATGTATGTATGTATGTATGGATGGATGGATGGATGGATAGATGGATGGATAGATCCCAATATGTAGATAGGTGGATGGATGAATAGACGGATAGATGGATGGATGGATAGATAGATTCCTAGATGTAGATAGGTACATGGATGAATGGATGGATGGATGGATAGATGGATGGATAGATAGATCCCTAGATGTAGATAAGTACATGGATGGATGGATGGATGGATAGATAGATAGATAGATAGATCCCTAGATGTAGATAGGTACATGGATGGATGGATGGATGGATGGATGGATAGATAGATGGATAGATCCCTAGATGTAGATAGGTACATGGATGGATGGATGGATAGATAGATGGATGGATGGATCCCTAGATGTAGATAGGTACATAGATGGATACATAGATGTATGGATGGATGGATGGATGAAGCAGCAGACCCGCATTCTGCAGCTGACAGATGTCGAATCCCGTGAGTATCAGTTGGAACAATCCTCTCCCCATACATGAGAACCACCACCATCATGGTTAATAGGAATAATACTGGGTGCAGTAGATGAGAGCGGTGCGGCAGAGCTGGTAATTGTGCTCTGTGCATCTGATGTCAATTACTCTGTAAATATGAGGAATAGGAACATGGGACAGTTTGTTCGCTCACAATGTATCGCACTGGAACGTCATAAAAAAAAGCCGCAATTGTCTGTATCCGGCACCATTGTTCATAATCTGCACCGCTGCAGTGTACTTATGTGTACTCAAATCTACCCGAGGTGTATGACGAATACTGGTCCATATAACGTGCAGCTGAACATAGCGGTCCTCTCTGTTATCAGCCGCAGAGGGCCGGAGCTGCTGATATCATCCACATATTATCATGGGCCGTAGAAGAGGACAGTGGCAGAGCCTAGTCTCCAGCACAGCAATGGCTCCATACTACGATCATAGACTTCTGCCTCCTGCTGTTTGGGGTCAGAATGGCCGATCTATGCTCTCTGGGGCATTATAGGAGGCCCTGTATGAAGGCCTAGGATGGCTCCGACCATTATGGGTCATTCCACTACACTCAATGTATAGGATATTGGTTATGTGGGACAGGAACATAGGCGCCAAATATAATTGGTAAATTGGACAGTAATGACTAGCTGCAGCAGTAATGTCCTGGGCTGTGTTCACACCGGTATCCTGCTCCCAGTACTCCTGCACCTATGGGGCTCGCATGCTCTTTTAAAGACTAAGTATATTTTACATCTGTTTCCATGAAAATATTTACATTTTGTGATACCACATATATTTTTTCCTATTGGTGTTACAAAAAATGATTACATATTTTCTACTCTTTGATTTTTTTTCTGGGTTTAATAAAAACAAAACAGCAAAAAAAAAAAAAAATCATTGTGCGGCTTTCATGCCCTGCTGTAGGTTTAGCAATATCCAATGATGTTACTAAATCAATTTTGAACCTTCCCAGGGAGAGTGTTCTGCTAAAGTAGTGTTTGCGGGGCAGGCTGGTGTGTAAATGAGAAACACATTCTAGGCAGAGAGATCTCTTGTGGCAGAGCGAGAACAAGCTCTTCCCATATTGTCTCCTGCTTTTATATTAATTACAACTTGCATTATCAGCTGCGGGGCTGCGGCCCGGCAAATAGAAAATGCCTTCCCAGGGGAGCGCGCTTCTTGGATGTCTTTTTCATCCGCTTTGTATTGGGCTGCTCAATATTCTCAGCTTTTCACCTGGAAACTCTTCCCTTTAACACAATTAGATTGGAGAAGGAAATGCACATTTGTATCCTAAATTATTAAACCGTCAGCGGCCTAGATGCATGTTACCATATCAGTGAGCGGATTATCACCTCCTGTGAGCGTTACATACTAATGTGTTCATACGGAAGGGAACAATCTATTATCTATCTATTATCTATCTATAGATCTATGCTATCTATCTATCTATCTATCTATCCATCTATAGATGTATCTATCTATCTATCTATTATCTATCTATCTATTTATCTATCAACTATCTATCTATCTACCCATTAGCTATCTATTATCTATCATCTATCTATCTATGGACCACCCCTCCCTCATTATTTTGTGACTGGCAGAGCTGACCTTCTTTGTTGTTCCTGTCTGTTAATGGGTCACTCTGTATTTCCTGTTTTTACATGTAGCCACGCGTTTTGCATCTCTTACTTTTTGCATACGTTACGCTTTTGCGCCAATATTTTAATAAGGGCGCCATTTTATAGCACGCCGATCAGTGCCCATGGCTATAAGGTGACAATAAGCACAAAGATGTGGCCACAATTAGCTGAATTGCCAGATATATGTATAATCTGGCACCGTGCCATGTGCATAAATGGAAATGACATATTTTTGACTAGAGCTAAGCTTGTAGTGATCACTGTCAACTCAGGGTAGTATTGAAGCAGGTAGGAGGGGGACATACATTTTGGTGCAACCTTGGTGCCCAAGAGTAAGAGCGGACACAGACAGAAGAGGGTCCTCGTGCAAGAATATATTGGCCCCTTGTAGTCCAACAATGCACAATTCCACCTGCTTTGGAGGTGCTAGTGGCCCCCTTACCTCTTGCACCAATGCTATGTCCACCCCTGCCCAAGGGGTAAGAAGGCCATGACTACCCCCAAAGATGCATTATGATGAACAATTGGATTGTAAAGGGCCACAAACTGTTCTTGTCTCTCTGCTTCTGTATGGGAACAGCCAGTCCGATAAAAAGAGATCCGCGATGGATCAGAAATCTGGATCCTAATGATTGTTCCACCCATTGGTCAGATCCAGTAATATCAGCGATAAGTGGATGTCTAAAAAGAAAAGCGTGAGACTATGACCCTCCTCTCTCACGGCTCTTTTTCTGGTGATGTTTATCTAGTAAATGTCTTGTACATTTCAGTTTACTGTTGTTAGTTTTGCTATTGGATGCCATAGTGTGGAATCGGTGCCACACAACAACCATAGCAGCTTCACTTGCTGCACTACATTCCTGGCTCTCGGTGTACAACCTCAGATCTCGGGTAGATATGCAACCTGAAACTTGTGAATTTTATAGAATATTTCCTTTTAAGATCTGATTGTGGAGATATTTCCTTGTGTAAAGCAGTTAAAAGTAGCGTTTAGCCTTCAGCTGGGAATGCTGGGTGACAAGTCTCATGAAGGTTGCCACCAAGCCTACATAGAAGCCACCATATATAGTGATACATCCGGGAACAGCAGTGGTGGCCACGTTGGTTGTCACAAAGCTTTCCTATAAACCAGACAAGGATTTACTCACCAGGATAATTATTACTTTACTCCCAGAGTATCTCCTCTCCGGTTACCTCTTGGGTTCCTTTACAATTGGCGAGTTACTTTTATGGTCTACTAGAAAATGATCCAATATAAATCCAATATTGTCACCGAAGTAATAATTTACCTTCATTTTCCACGAGCAGATGCCATTCTTGTCATGGAGCTTTGTGGCCTGCTTGGCGGCATTATTAGGAAAGTGTAGGATTGCATTCACACTGGGTGGGAAGCTGGGTGTTACAGGGTATTAATTAGAGGGGGTTATTAGAAGGTGACAAGTAAGGCAGCTGCTCCACGTGTTTGAGAAATGCTTCCACCTTATCACGGTAGACATAACTGTAGGGCTGCAGTAAGGACACGGTGGCGGAGGTGCGTGTTATATGTACACTGGTATAACTGCACACATTATGGGGTTATTTGTACACTGGTATAACTGTACTTATTATGGGTAGAGGCTGACTGAAACATTCTCTATTCGCTCTAGTCCTGGTTCAGAAAAATGTCATCTGTATTGTTATCACTTGATCTGTTTTTTACATTAGTAAACTTGGTTTTACACATCAACATTTTATAATATAAAAGATCAAATGCAGTTTCCTGGGTTAATGATAGCAATGTAGCCGTAAAAAAACAGATGCAATATGAATGATCCACAGATATGAATGATTCACATACACGAATGATCGATATATAGGAATGATCCATATATAGGAATTATTATTATTTATTTATATAGCACCATTAATTCCATGGTGTTGTACATGAGAATGATGCATATATACGAATGATCCATATATGCCAGTGATCCATGTATACGAATGATCCACATGGGATCTAATTTTTGGGAAATTTCAATGGCCGAGTTTCATTACAAATATGGAGGAGACTAGTGTGCGCAGTGATTATTTTTATTCGGACGCTCGGTCTGTGTGGAAAAACTGTCATCTGAACAGATCTATTGAATTCCGTTGTACAGCGTGCAGGTGTTGTACGCTCGCCTGAATGAGCCCTTACTCTCAGGACATTCAGAAATATACCTTCCTGCCCATAATTACTGTATCTTAACGCTCAGTGCTTATATCCTCCATATACATTCCATTACATACATAAGGTGCCATTCAGACGGTGTATAAACGGGACTCAGATCGGACTGCCATGTATGGACTGGCTGGCGGCTCTCCTGACCCTGCATAGAAATACATGAATCTGTCACGCTTGGGTCAGGACAGCCGCCAGCCAGTCCGATCTTGGTCCAATTTATACGGCCGTCTGACTGCTCCCTCAGTGTGAGCGATGGGAGCAGCTTGTTTAAGCCACTGTCCTAGGTGTTTGGAGGCCATTTATTTTGCATAATGGGTCACTAGTCAATTTGTACTTCAGGTTATGTTCCCATCATGAGCTTTTTGGTGAGTTTTTGATGTTGCAGATTTTCTGAACCATTTCTACACCTATTAAGTAAATTAGGTTTCTTGAGATTTTTTACACTCGTTTTTTATCTTGTTTTTGACCCTGCGTTTTTTGTCTCTTGTTGGTATGTCATATTATAAATAAAGCTGCTTTGTTTTTAATACTTCCTGGTATTTGGCTTTGACAAAACCTTATTGATACAGTCATGTGTGTTTCACAGGAGTTTTAGTTCGTTTCAGTAGCGGAAACACACCAAAAAACGTATGCGTGGAGTTTTTTTTTTACCAATTTTGCAAGTCTGTGGGCAAAATCCTCTCATAATGCTCATGTTGTGGATGTGAAAAGTGCACCGCTGGTCAGTTTACGCAGCGTAATAAAGAAGCATGGCGGTCATGAGATTTCTATAAATCCCATCCACTTTGCTGGAGCTGTAAGACGTTGCGTTTTCGAATGCAGTGAAAATAAGCAGCGTCAAAAACTCATTGTGTGCACACACAGCCTTACGGGAAAAAATGAGAAAATGTAGCATGTAACATGATGATCTATGAAATCTTGCAGAATCTTTGTTAGATACAAATGGGTAGTATAGATTTCTTTTAGTGATATATATATTGCTTACAGGCATACTTGTACAAGGTCGGACCCTGAAGCTGGTCAGGCTGGGGGCATTTTCCTGTATGTCCAGTTTGCCCGTAGCGTTCGCTTTCTCGCCCATTCATCATATGAACCTGTGGCACTCTCCAATATCAGTATGTCAGATTGTGCTTCCTTTCCTCTTTCCTGTCTCTTCCTTTCCTGTCACACTCTCTTTCACTTCTGCTCGCTCTGTCACATTTCACTTCCTTCAATAGCAGTCCATGTGATTGTGTATACAACCAGCAGGGGACATTGGCCCTTAACACAGTAGGATCCAGCCATTTACTCTAATAACACTTTCTTCTATGTAATCCGTGTTTCGCGATGCATTCGCTGCCTGATCTTGGTTTTCACACCTATGCCCTGACTTATTATATGCTGGATAGAAAGACATGGCGCGTCTCGTGTGATATATAATAGTCTGCGTGTTAGGTGGAATTCCTTCTGTCGCCATGTACGTAGCATCTGTTTTACTTTCTATATCTGTGTGACGTCATATGTTGAAAAGGAGGAGTTTGGTGGCCATCTGTCTAGCCCATCCAACAAATGGCCTGTATAAAGCATGGTAAGGTGCCTTTGGGAAGCAATCTGGTTTTTATGTAACCCTTAGCTCCCCTTTATTGGCGTCTAAAGAAAAATAACTAACATGAACTTAAAGGATCTCGCAACCTAAATCCCCAGGAAAATCTTACATAAAAATCTGCTAATATCAGGTGATTGTTTTTGGAGGGTCTCCGAACTAGAGATATGTGGGATTGAGTAATAATGTGGACAGGGTGGTTGGTGTATGTCAGTAAACCAGAATAACGTTGACAGCGAATCTAAGGAATGAAATCCAGGTCCCAAATAACGAAGATCCAAATGTTCAGTAGGAATGAACAAGAAATTTATTAAACCACAATGTGTTTCGGCTGGACTCAGCCTTCATCAGGTGACTCCTGAAGAAGACTGGTGTCAGGTGCCTCCTGAAGAAGACCAGATCAAGTCAAAACGCATAGTGGTTTTAATAAATTTCTTGTTCATTCCTGCTGAACATTCGGATCTTCGTTATTTGGGACTGGATTTCATACCTTGTGTTGCACTCTGCCGGAATCTCTTTTGGAGGATATCCCCCAGTAGCACTCTAGGTTGGCTGCACCATCCCTCATTTTCAAAATACATGCACATTGAGTTGTGCCCCAGTTGCACAACCTAGCCAGGGGAGAGACTTACCTTCTTATTAACATATTGATCTCCAACTTACTGCACTCAGAAAGCACCATCGTTCCTCCCTTTCCCATAGGAATGCTCCAAATTGACAGCAAAGCTGTAACTTATCATAAAGATGTCATTTATATAAAATATTATTATAAACTAAATGGAATTGCGGTGCTAACCCATGCATAAAAACTTCAGAAGAATTTATTCCAAGTAGATTAAAACTTAACTTGGGACCAGGAAGAATCATCTGCTCGGTGCGAAACGGCTGTTGTCCATAAATAGTAGTATTCACTACCATGTTGTACTTTTTATCTACTTGGAATAAAGTCTTCTGAATTTTTTATGCATAGGTGAGTGCCACAATTTCACTTCTACAATACTATTGAACGGTCTACAATATTGTTGCTGAGCACCATTATAGTGGACGGAGCAACAGATTTATGTGGAGTGCCGATATTTTCTCTTTCCTATTGGACTTATTTATATAAAATATGTCATTTTTTATAATCTGGTCTAAACATGATTGTTCCCCCATATCTTCAGTTGTTTTTTGTTCTTGTACCTTTCTGTTCCGGATATATGGCCCCTTCTTCTTTGTATGTAAATATAATATTGTTGGCCTAGATTGTGTGATATGCACCCCCCCAAAAAAAAAGAGTTGAGGGTCACTCCCTAATAATACTCTATTTACATAACAACAACAAAAAAATACTGTTTACACTTCAGGGAATAATATAAATGTACCAATAAATCAGTTATTTTACATATTGTAATCCACAAAAAAAAAATAATAATCCATCCCCAGTGTTACAAAAAAAAAAGTGGGAACCACTCAAATAGCCGAGAAAAAAACAACCACCAGAACTATGGAACAACCCACAAGAATACTGACAAGGATATAAGATTTAAAATATATCTTCTTTATTCACAACAGTTTTACTTCAAGATAAATTGTGTGCACATATCAGGACAAAAAGATATAAATGGGTATAAATAATAAACCATAATATGTGTAAAATCAACAATAAATTAGGGCCCAATTAAAACAAGGAGGCACCGGAAAGGATATTGAAGATCTCCACACTTGTGTAAAAAATGTGCTAAATTTAAAAATCCGTAAGTGATCCCATTACCATATGGGTATACGGGAGAACAACATATATCCTTAATAAAATCATTGTGCTATAGTGGCTAAATATAATTCGGCAACCGAAACTCAATATAGCAATAATGTGCAAGTGCAATATACAAAAAAAAAAAAAAATTGGAGATCCGTACCTTTAAGATGCCACCCGGTCCGGTGGAAAAAACACAAGCAAAAAAAAAATTAATATTGATCTATAAGTGTGCTGAACAGTTTGGGATATTGAGACCAAAGCCACCAGACACCTCAAGAAGAGAACTAATATTGGACTGGAAAATATTGCCCTGTAGGTTGGCTGTAAATTCAGTACAATATCTGATATATTGCAATGATTTTCTCTTCTTTTCCCATCTTCATGGACATCTTCCCGATCAGAATCCTGCCTCATGGAGAGATCACGATGACGCAGTATCTACGCATTCAGCAGGCACGCCGGGACCTTCCAGTGGTGGACATGCATCACAGAGTGGGGACAACAGCAGTGAACAAGGTAGGACCCCTTTATGGTATGTGTGTGTATATAGATATGAGATATTTATGGCTCATCCTCATTCATTTTTGGTTTTCTGTTGTTTGCTTTATATCACTTCAATGGACTCAATGTGACCTTTGATTTGTCTTCATACCCAGATTTGTAAGTTTACGCTCTATATGAAAAAGATAGTTGGAGGAAAATGAGGTTGTAGAATTTGCTGGCCTATATTTTATGGAATTGCCATACTGTGATTCTCAGTGTCAGGTCCATTATTACCTGGAACGTTCTGTTATTACCTTGCATGACCAGAACGCACCGATTACGTGTTGCCCGGCCTACAATCATCGTTGGAGCCGAGTTCGAGAGATCATTCTGATCTCTTAATTTGCTTACCGGCCCATTGAGGTTTCCATGTTTAGTAAACGCAAAAAACCATAATGTATCTACTTTTTATCTCAGTCATTCCTTAATACATGACTTCCACAACTTTAAAATATATTTTATGTGTTTCCTTGTTGGGCTTTTCTATATTTATGCTTGATTCAATGATTGATAGAAATTAATAAAATCTGTTACGGTCATGGACAAAGGTGCATGACTTGATACAAAGGAGAGCTCCTCGCCATGATACACCACGTACGTGTGTGATCATCACCTCTTCAAGATACATTTTCATCTTCTGAAAATAACCAATGAAGGCTCGTATACAAGGAGGACAAGCAGAGATCTTGAAGATTACTAAGAATTTATCCATAAAGTAGATGAGAATTTAGGTTGTGGTACATGGAATTTTTCAGAGTGAGGACAACCTTTCTTCTGGACGTCAGAGCCCTCCATGACACATGTGTTTGAATATTGTGTAGAATGTCTTTCTTTTGTGTAGAATTATATTTTTCTGGGCATCTTGGCCTTCTCTGTGGTATTTTGAGTCTCTCTGAACTTTGGACCTCATTTCGTCAGCTTGGAATTCTCGGTTGGGACATTCTCGTTGTGTGTGGAACTTGCCATCAGTGTGTTGTATGCCACCTCCCAGGCCCCAAGGTTGTAAGAAGAGTACAGCTGACAGACAGTAAAGTCTACCTTCTGTCTTTCACATCATATACATTGGATTTTAGTAGCAAACTGTGAGGTTTTAATGCATGAGGGGAATAGAAGGTCACCCTCGGAAACAGCTCTTATGCTCCCCAATTCTGCTCTTCTTACTGTTTTTGCGGTGATTTTGTGGGAAGCATTGTTCTATTTTATGGATGTAGGGCTTCCACTGAAACAAAGAAGGGTATAAATCCTGTTCCTACACTTACAGTTGCGCTCTGACACATATGGTGGAGAAATGGACCACAGCTTTTCAAGGCCATTTTTAATATTCATTAGTTGCCATTTTTTCATAAGAAAATGTTTCAGTTACTTTACTTTTTGGTAGTTTTTACACTATACAAACATATAAAAAATATATCTTAGTATTGTGTTAGCCAGTAGATAGAAAGGTATCAACTACTCAGGACTCTCAAATTTTAATACTTTACACCTTCCCAAAGTGACTGTTCCTCCACCCTACATAATCATTAATCCTTTCGGGCCAAGTAATCATTTGTGATTTCTTGAAGTCACTTTTCTTTTTTTTTGTCCTATGGTATTTTATGACTTTTTTTAACCAAATTTTTTAAAGTGGGACCAGAGGTTCATGAATTTGCAGCAAAATACAAAATGCTTATTATTTTTGTCTTTAACCAGTTTTTTTTTACCACCAAAATTCTCAAATCCTTTAAAAAGTCTCAGAACTGCACCAAACTAAGAATTCCTCCAGAAACCTTACTCCAGGCAGGGTCTGGAGTGAGATGTGGCAAAAAAAAGTGATATTTGTTAAGAGTCGCCTTTCATGAATCCGTCTAAAAACATTTGGATGTGCAAAACTGTCAAGGAAAACTTGAAAAAGACTTAAAAAAGAAATAGAACTTAAAAAGTGTTGCAAAACGTATAGAGAATAAGAACAAATTACTTCAGAAAAGTGCAGAAACAGCAATGATGAATGAGTTATACAGTAAATGATGAAAAAATTCCCTTTTTTAAAAAATACTAACAGTTCTGTGCAAGAATTCCTTGTGATGGACACAGGGATGTCGGGGAGGGAGGCAGTGGAATTCTTTACCCTCAGGAACAGGTTTTGCTGAACTGCCCAGAGGGTGCACACACAGATCACACAAGAGATTCCGGCACATTATTCACACACCAGTGCTGCAAGTTCTTTATTTGTGTTAATATTCGGTTAAATATTTGTTGTAACCATGTACAAGCTCCACTTACTGTCAATTGTCTGCGAGAGGCCCCAAACCTTCATCCATCAACAGAACCTCAGCTGCCACTGTCAGGCTGGGACTATTCTCGTTCCTACTGACTCTATTTTATTATAAAGTCTTTGATTTCACCGAGCCATCTCCCCCTACTCCATTATCCCAATACAGGCTGGCTCTATTTTTTTTTTCTTATTTTTCTATTTCTGGGTAGGATGATCTCCGGGAATGGCATGTTTCTCCATTATTGTATACTATGGTGGCTGTGGAGGATCACTTGACAAAAAAAACTTACCCAAGCAATAGGGAGCGTGCCTAAACCAGGCGTTCTATCTCAATGGGTCCTCTTGCAGACACCAAAAGTACTATGGCGCAATGGTGACTACAGAGTACTGCATCTTTAGGTGACTGCATACATTAGACCAGGAGCGCACATTATTTGGTCCAAGGGTCACATTGTCATGCTGAACCAATTTTAAACAGTATTAAGGGGGTACTTACATGAATATATCACCAGAACCACCATCAGTACATTAATACATCACCAGAACCAAGTTTTTAAGTATTTAAGAAGGATTTGGACTGTGTTTGTTTAGGCTCTGCTCAAAAGAAATCAGTGTGAACACACGCTAAGGTAAATTGAGTTTTTGGAGACAGAAACTCAGCAGGTCCTCTGCATAAAACTACTCAAAACTTAGAGATTTGAGAATAAGTGTTAACCTAGCTATAAAACACATTATGGATTTCTACATGTGTTGAAGATCAGAACCAACGTCAGTACATGAGTGCAGTGCCAGAACCAACATCAGTATAAGAATGTGGCACCAGAATTCAGTGTCTCCCATGCCTTTGTGGTGCCGGCAGCAGTGTGATGACATCAACAGTATGATGACCTCATCATGCTGCTGCACCTGCATTTCGGAACCAGGACTAACAAGCGCTCTTCTCCTCCAGTCCCAGCGCCCAAGTGTTTTGAAAGACACAAATACATTTGAATATGGCAAGAAGGGAATGACATCTCCCGGACACCTCCGTGGGCCACACAACATCCTTTGGCAGGCTGCATGCAGCCTGTGGGCTGTAAGTTGTGCAGGTCTACATTAGACTAATGTTGGCCAACCATTTGACATTCGTTTAGCCTATGTTGAGGAAAAAATATTGGCACGTTGAATTACAACATGTCGGATGCTTTGCTTTCAAGGAAATATGCCTCCTCTAGAGATGTCTAGCTGTGGCTTACCATCTCCATTTCTCGTTCACACCACCTGCACACTTGTAAGCGTGCAAGTGTCTGGAGAAGTTGGAAAGAATAGCTGGACCAACAGTTGTTAATTACTGTATATATGGACACCTTAAGGTCAGGCAAATTCATGGCACGGCTGAAAAAACCATCCCTTGTAGATTGTGAGCCCTCGTGGGCAGGGTCCTCTCTCCTCCTGTACCAGTTGTGACCTGTATTGTTTAAGATTATTGTACTTGTTTTTATTATTTATTAAAAAAAGGATGGAGCATGTTGAACTCATGATGCCCACTCCTTTTTTTCTTCTTTTTCCTCATTTAGAACACATGCATGCGCTCTCAAACCATGCATGCATTTCATGGGGGAGGTGGAGAACAATAGCTTTTGGCTCAAAGATTGTTCAATTAATAACAAGTACTTAGGGCATATGGGCACCTTTATGTAACCAGACTCATAGATCAGGCAACGGACTCTAAGACTTGATTGACCCTTACTTCTAGCTGACACTTCCTCTGCAGACCTTATGGATTGATTTGTTCTAGTTATCCATGCACATTGACAAAACTAACTGAAATTTTGCCCGCATACATTTTTTTTCTAAAATTATCACCTGGGTACAGTTATACAGGAATCTACACCATAAAGGAATACAAAGGGTTAGCCATGTCACAGCAGTAGGAAAACCCCCCATTTTGGCATAGACTAAATTCCAAGACAGGCTGGGACAGCAACTGCAAAGTCCTGGAGTCACAGACACCCCTTCACTGCTGGACCCTCCACTGATACTTAACTGTAAACAGCTGCCTCTTTGTGTATGTTCCATCTCACACTGAGAGCAAAATCTGTGTTTCTCTGCAGAAAATAAATTAGACTTCAGTTTTCATTGTTACTTGCAACATTACACTCTATGGTGATGGTTTGATGATTGCACTAAATCTTCTTGCTGCATAAATATATATCTTTAGATGCTGAAGAGCCAGACCCTCACTGCCTGACATGTAAAAACCTTCATTCAAAGGTTTATGTATTTATATAATATGTTTACTATATTCAGGATAGATAATAGATACACAATAGATAGACAGATAGATGATTGCTAGATAGATATAGATAGATAATAGATAGATGTATAGATGATAGATAGATAGATAGATAGATAGATAGATAGATAGATAGATAGATAGATAGATAGTAAACAAAAAGGGAAACAGCACAAAAAGATGTAAAAAAAAAAAAAAAGGACTTTAATGCCCTGTGGCATTTCTCAAGCCAAGGATTTGTTTTATTCGAAACGTTGCCACGTTTTACATCTTTTTGTGCTGTTTCCCTTTTTGTTTCCTGTCTGAAAGGCCATTGGAATGCTGGTCAGGGAAGCGAGCACGCTTTAAGGTATTTTTTCTGGTGCTGTTCCTCTTTTTCTACCTAGATAATAGATAGATAGATAGATAGATAGATAGATAGATAGATAGATAGATAATACATAGATAGTCTCTTCCAAGAAAGAATGAATGAAAATCTCTCAAACAAGAATTAAAAGACTCTACAAAAAGCGTTTACAAGCTGTGATACTTTTATAAGGGCTGTCACTTTATCATTCTCAGTGTGACCAGCCCTAAATTTCATGGTGTTTCCAACTTTCCATCCTTTCCTGACAATCCCATGAAGCACAGACCTGCCCTAACCATAGCAGAGGATTTCTGGGTATGTCTGCACATTGCATTAAATCAAGACCCAAGTAGTGTAATGTCACCTGCGGAGTGGCACATGTCAGTGTAAGCTTCTGGAGACATAAAGCTGATGTTTGCTAGTTACACGTTATTGCACTGACATGAAAACATCATAAAAGTGCGAGGGAAAAGCTGTTTTCACAATAAAAATGTGATGCTTCCCTTTTATGTGCCCATAATATTTTGCAGAATTGTAGCTCAGGATAAGAGTTTGTAATTATCATAGATAACAATAGAGCAATGTGATGTGGCTGCTGTAGTGACGACCTATTGACCGCAGCCGTGGACAGGCTCAGACAGCGCAGATGATTCATTAGTACAATTTTAACAGATTTCAGCCCGTTAGATATCTGAAAACCTATAACACACTGTAACCGCTTTCATTTCATCCCTTCACTTTATATTTTGTGTTTTGTGTAATTTTCTGTACTACAAATTTGTAAAAAAAAAAAAAAAAAAAAGCCCATATAGCCGAGACATATAGAATTTGTGGCTTATTTGTCATTCAGGAGGAGGTGATATCCTGAGTACAGTGATGTCAGCCATATTGGTGGTCACCTGTGTGCCTGAGGCCATATTGGTGGTCACCCTTTGTGCATGAGGCCATATTGGTGGTCACCGCTGTGCATGAGGCCATATTGGTGGTCACCCCTGTGCATGAAGCTATATTGGTGGTCACCGCTGTGCATAAGGCCATATTGGTGGTCACCCCTGTACATGAGGCCATATTGGTGGTCACCCGTGTGCCTGAGGCCATATTGGTGGTCACCCCTGTGCATGAGGCCATATTGGTGGTCACCCGTGTGCCTGAGGCCATATTGGTGGTCACCCCTGTGCATGAGGCCATATTGGTGGTCACCGCTGTGCATGAGGCCATATTGGTTGTCACCCCTGTGCATGAGGCCATAGTGGTGGTCATCCATGTGCAGGAGGCCATATTGGTGGTCACCCGTGTGTCTGAGGCCATATTGGTGGTCACCCGTGTGCCTGAGGCCATATTGGTGGTCACCCGTGTATATGAGGCCATATTGGTGGTCACCCATATGCAGGAGGCCATATCGATGTTCATCCGTATGTATGAGGCCATATTGGTGGTCACCCATGAGCATGAGGCCATATTGGTGGTCACTCGTGTGCATAAGGCCATATTAAAGATGTAATGATTAGTACTGACATTATTGTATTTTGGGTGGTTTGGGGTCTTGTAAGGGTTGTTTCATTGTCCCATCAGACACCTGATTTTGCTGTAGGAAGTCACGGTCAGCCAGGCAAATGGAGTATTAGACGTCGAAGTAAGATTGAGGCTACACGTCAACTTTGGCAGCGACACAAGTCATGCTGATAGATTGATAGCTGTTGCTGCTCAATCGCAGCACAATATAAATAAATGGGTCACATCGCGATCTCGACTGTACTGCGAAAAGCAAGTCGCAGAGAACCCAATTGGGTATTATTATTATTTATTATGTATGCTTGTTTGTCACGGCTGCTGTACCCTTAGGGTTGCAATGTGACCCCAATCACTTGTATAACACAGCGATGGAGCAGGATCACCTAGAAAACTATGGCTGCATGTCTTGTAGCTAGGGTCAGAAAAGTGTAAGGAAAATCATTCAATTTTCCATCCTTATGCAGTGAGAGTGTCCATTTTTTATTCCCGTGTGGCATCCATTTTTATGCATCAACATTTTAAAATGGACAGTACCAAATACAGTATCCTAGGGTAATACTGGCAAAGTATCTGTAAAGATTGGATGCCACACGGATGATCAGAACAAGATCTGATTATTTTTTGTGCATTGATAAATTAGAATGGACGAGTATCATTTACATACAGAAGAGAGCATTACATTCCACCATTTATTTCACACGGTCCAAAAAAACGGTCATCTCAACAGCACTATTGAATTTCATTGGTCAGTGTACTGTGTGATATTTACTTGGACAGCACACGTTTGTATAAACACGCTCATCTGAACGAGCTTTTAGGGCGCCTGCAGACGCGTGTATGAAAAATTGGCCGAGTTTCATCCAGAAATGCAGACAATGTTTTTTCTCATTTTCATCCAATTTTCATCCATGTGACACTGGTGTGCCCGTTTTTTTTACACTCATGTGCTATCCGTGTGCCCAAATTTTTACATCCATGTGCTTTCCATGTGTGATCTATTTTTGCGGCAATGTGCTATCCATGCACGATATATTTCTACATCCACGTGCTATCCGTGTGTGATCTATTCTTAAGTCCATGTGCCATCCATGTGCTATCCGTGTGTTATCCATTCTTAAGTCCATGTGCTATTCATATGTAATCCATTTTTACGTCCATGTGCTATCTGTGTGCGATTCATTTTTACGTCCATGTGCTATCTGTGTGCGATTCATTTTTACGTCCATGTGGTATCTGTGTGCGATCCATTTTTACGTCCATGTGGTATCTGTGTGCGATCCATGTTTACGTCCATATGGTATCTGTGTGCGATCCATTTTTGCATCCATGTGCTATCCGTGTGTGATCCATTTCTACATCCACGTGCTATCTGTCTGTGATCCATTTTACATCCATGTGCTATCCGAGTGTGATCCATTTTTACATCCATGTGCTATCTGTGTGAAATCTGGTTTTATAGGTTCATGCGCTATCCGTGTGCGATCCATTTATGCAACCATGTGCTATCCGTGTCCGATCTGGTTTTATACGTCTATGTGCGATCTGTGTGTGATCCATTTCTACGTCCATGTGCTATCGGTGTGTGATCCATTCTTATATCCACGTGCTATCCGTGTGTGATCCATTTTTACATCCATGTGTTATCTGTGTGTGATGCATTTTTAACTCCATGTGCTATCTGTTTGCGATCCATTTTTACCTCGGACGTGTCCGCTCTTCGCCAGTCGTTACACTGGCTGCCCATTCATTACAGGATACAACTCAAAGTACTTGTTCTCACCCACAAAGCTCTCCACAGTGCGGCACCCCCTTACATCTCCTCCCTCATTTCTGTCTATCGGCCTAGCCGACCACTGCGCTCTGCAAACGACTTTCGACTAACCTCTGCACTAATCCGTACCTACCACTCCCGACTCCAAGACTTCTCCCATGCTGCGCCAATCCTCTGGAATGCTCTACCCCAAGATATTAGGCCCATCCACAACTTGCATAGTTTTAGGCGCTCGCTCAAAACTCATTTGTTCAGAGCGGCCTATCACGTTCCCTAATCAAAGTCATTTTATGTTTGTGTGTGTGTGTGTGTGTGTGTGTAGCCCATTCACTATCTCCATCTACCCCCCACCCCCTGAAGATGGCTGGACCATCATTGTAAATACATCATTGTAAATACACACCTGTACTTTGTATCTTCCCCACCTCATTGTAAATTGTAAGCTCTCACGAGCAGGGTCGTTTTTTTTTGTCTTATTTTGCTTTATTACTGTATTGTTAACGTTGATACCTACAACTGTTGTGTTTGAAACTGTTAAACTGTAAAGTGCTGCGGAATATGTTGGTGCTATATTAATAAAGATTATTATTATTATTACCTCCATGTGCTATCCGTGTGTGATCCATTTTTACCTCCATGTGCTATCCGGTGTGATCCATTCTTGCGTCCATGTGCTATCCATGTGTGATCTGGTGTTATACCTCCATGTGCTATCCATATGTGATCTGGTGTTATACGTCCATGTGTTATCCGTGTGCAATCCATTTTTATGTCCATGAGCTCTCCGTTTGCGATCCATTCTTATATCCACGTGCTATCTGAGTGTGATTTATTTTTATGTCCATGATCTCTCCGTGTGCGATCCATTCTTATATCCACGTGCTATCCATGTGTAATCATTTTTATGTCCACATGCTAGCTGTGTGCGATTCATTCGTATGTCCACGTGATATCCGTGTGCAATCCATTCTTATATCCATGTGCTATTCGTGTGTGATTCATTCTTATGTCCACATGCTATCTGTGTGCGATTCATTCTTATGTCTACGTGATATCCGTGTGCAATCCATTCTTATATCTATGTGCTATTCATGTGTGATTCATTCTTATGTCCACATGCTATCTGTGTGCGATTCATTCTTATGTCTACGTGATATCCGTGTGTGATCCATTTTTATGTCCACGTGCTATCCGTGTGCGATCAGTGTTTCATACATCTACATTAAGACACGTCCATGATCAGAATCCCAGATTTATAATAGAAATGTAGCTGTAATAATTGGATGCCACTTGGATATTCTGTGCGGGATCTGATTTATTTTTCGCACCCATAGATGTGAATGTGTGAGTCTCATCGGAGACTTGGCAAAAAATTCTGCACACTGTGATTTCTTTCTCACGGACGATCGGACCGAGAAAACAATTGTTCATCTGAGCAGCACTATTGAATAACATGGGTCCCATTAAAAATGCGATAGCACACATCCGATATATACGCCCTTCTGCATGAGCCCTGATACCAACATGGCTTGGGTCTACCAGGACTACTCTCACAAAGTGGCTCTCTGATTAGAGTTGCAGATGATTTCCAGTTTACGACACACTATACCTCTTTATGACAAATGTCCTCTATTGAAATGTCTTCCCATGGAAATCACCTATCCATTACATATTTCTGCGTCACAACAAACTATACATTGACGGGTGAATTATTTCCGTTCATTTACTTTGGACGGATAAGTGCCGATCATGCGAGCGCGGAGCAAAACATTCTCTAATTCTATATGTTAAGTTACTTGGAAACCACAGTGTTGTGAAAACACAGATCCTTCTTCTCTCAGCCCCTTTTTTTTTTGCTTTGTGGAAGAAGAATTCTCTTGACGCCTGTTAGACCTTAATTTAAAGGTATAATTAAACTTGAATGTAGCCTCATAAACAAAAGATAAACAATAAAGCTGCCGCATTCCCTGCTGCTTCATGGCTTTGTCCGCCAGCTGTTTTTGGCCTTGTGATTTTTGCGCTAAGTTGGGAGCTCCATGGACACAGGTCAGGAGAGCCGCGCTCCCGCTCACAACACTTCCACAAGACGTTTTCATCACTTGAGATTATTAAATTCCTCTGAATGCAAAGGATGCGGCCTGGCAGGGAATAGTCATCAGGCCGACATGAGATTTCAACATGATATTTCCCTCTTAATGGCTCATTTTCCTTTGGTTTTGTTTGTAAAAGTTGTGAGTTGGGTGGAGGGGAGTAGACTAATGGAATTAAAAATAAAGTGCCCATTGACCCTGAAAATGGCCGGCAGATAACAGGACAGGCGACAGAGTGAAATCCCATCCTAGAGCTGATACTTCTATATTCGCCGGACTGGATGAAGGAAGAAACACTGACTTTTCATATATGAACATTGTCTTACAATTTTGTCCACAATTTTATTTAATTTGTTTTGCTTTTTCATCCTTGCGTTGTTTTTGTTCGTCTTGTTTTTTTTTTTTTTTTGTTTTTTTTTAATTCCATTTAATTGTTAGTTGGGAACTAATTGTGAATATTTTATTATAATGACTGCAAATTAAATAGATAGAGATCCTCATATGAGTCTACAGAGCCCAGAAATGCTTATAAGGGCAAATCAATTAGGAAATAGTTTTAATAGTTTTGCCAATTAACACAGCAAAGGCCAATTTTACATTATATTATTTATGTCATATTTCTGATACGGCCCCAGAGAGTTTAATGAGAGCTTCAGCCCTAAATACACCTGTATATTGTAGCCCCTAATTTGGACAGGATTTGACAATTATGTTACATCCATGGGACTCCGGGGTTCATTGTACGACCAGATCTGATATTGAGTAAAACATGAATGAAGTTGAATTTTAGCCATCTGATAATATTTGTCCTTACATTGAAATATTCATGGCCACTGTTAAATTCACACCATATTGTCTGTAAGGCTATGTTCACACGTTGCGTTTTTGCTGCTCCTTTTTATGAAAATTTTAAGCTGCGTTTTGCAGTACCAACAAAGTCTATGACATTTCAGAAATCTCATGCACACAATTTTTTTAATTTTTTTTCTGACCGATTTGAAAAACTGCTGCGTTTTTGCAAATTGCAGCGTTTTTTTCAGCTTTTTTTCCCCCGTAGAAATCAATGAGTAAATGCAAAAATGCATTAAAAAATGCAGCTATCGGGTTTTGCTGTGCTTATGATGCAAAAAAGCGTAATGAAGTTGCATCATGATTTTTTGGAGGGCACTAAACTTTATCAGGATGCAAAAGAGACAACAAAAATGCAGGGAAAAAAAAAACACAGCAAAAACGAAGCAAACACGCAGAAAAATCTGTTTTTTATAAGCAGCTTCTTTACTGCCAAGAGAACATGTTTTGCCTGCGGGAAAAAATGCAGCAAAAACGCAATGTGAGAACAGATGATTAAGATATAAAAAGTAACACAATTCTAAATATATAATACAGTAATTTGGCATTTTTGGAATATTTGGAACCAGCCTGAGAAGTCTGGGAGGAAAAGTATAAATCTTAAAGGAATCTGTCAGTAGAATCCACCATCCTCAGCCGTCTATATGGGCATGTAGGTCATAGGAAGCTGAATAAAATGACACCTTAATATCTGCGCTCTGATGTCTTATTCCAGAGAAATCCACGTTTATATGTAAATGAGCTGTTAAGATCTATGGGCCGGACATAGATCTCTACATGTTTCTACACTTTACCAGTGTGTGACACATAGATCAGGAGAGCAGACTGTCAGTCATTACATGTCTCACACTTGTAGCAACTCATTTCATATAAAATAATATCTGGAGGCAAATTCTTGGGGAGATCTTTGTCCAGCCCATAGATCTTAACACATCATTTACATATTAAGAAAAATGTGGATATCTCTGGAATAAGACTTCGGATCGCAGATATCAAGGTATCATTTTACTCAGCTTCCTATGACCTACATGCCAATTTAGATAGCTGAGGTGTGTGGATCCTACTGACAGATTCCTTGAATTCCTTTCATTATTTGTCATTATGGAACTACACGTTCTTCCTAAATTCTCCACATAATACATGTCACCCTGCTTCTCGGGAGAAGGAAGAGGCAGATACTTAGGAATTTTCTTGCATCATTTCCATGTCAGATATTCCAACTCCCAGAACAGCCAGTGCCCAGATAAGACATGACTCTACTGTGGGGGGGCTGCATGTGCTCCTAATATCTGCTCCTCTCTCCTCAGCTGAGAGGTTGCTTCAGGCACCCACTACCACGCAGCTTGTTTTCATGCGGTTCCATGTACATAATCACTGATACTCCCTTGGTGCGGCTCGTTCTACCAGAGCGGACTCTGTGATCCTTTCCCCGGGTGGGGTCTGTTACTAAAAGCTGAGAATAGATGCATTAAAGACGGAGGGAGACTTTCATGATCCCATTAGCATAAGAGAGGGTAAATTATTCATGCAGAGTGAGAGTTCATGGGTTGGGCTGGGAGTATGGTTAATGCACAGTGTTTTCAGATGTATCACTCTCTGCTTGGGCTCCTAGATTTACGGGATTGCTCCTATGGCTGCTTCACACTGGTCTCTGTCCCTCAGCTATCAAACCTCCCTACAGACATGTCTGGCTTGGATCCAGCAGGTGATAAAACAATCATCAGCTGAAAAATCAGTTGATGTGCATGTGTGTATATCTAGTACCTAGCTCTGCAAGCGACCGTGAGATTTCTTTAGGGTTACGAGATCCCCTATATAGGGGAACATGACGGTGTTGCTAGCATTGCGTTAGTAATATATGATTTTGTTGGAAATTTCATATTTAGATTTTATAGCTTTTCTATAGGTATTTTTTCTTCTCGTTTTCTGGGTCATGTATGGGTCTACCTGGCCTATAGGTTACACCGGTGGCTCCCAAGACCAATAGATGATGTAAGGTTCCTCGTCCTGTCCTATTAAAGAAAATGTTCTTATTCTGTATAATGATATGTTTCTGAGGATATGAAGGACAGTTTTTCTATTGACATACGCCCCTTCATGGAATCGGCCCCAGCCCCTTCAGTAATGTATATAGCAACGCCTAGTAATTAAATGGCTGCCTTGGGGCTCCAAGCATTAGGTGAAGAGGTAGAGGCATTCTTAAAAGCAAGTTATTGTGAGACGAGTAATTAGATGGCAGGAGGTCATGAACGCTAAAGTGATATTTGTAATGGACTCTCTCGCGAATGCAAGTCCAGGCAAAGTCGCTTTTTAACCCATTTTGTTTCCCAAATGTAAGAACATACTCACCTTGGATTGAGGCAGTAATAGTAGTGGTGAAGCAGTAATGGTCTTTTACTTCTGCTCATACTGTGGCCACCTAGGAATGGTGGTCTTCCTCTATATGTGACTGCAGATGATGACATTCCATGAAATTACGCAGATAATGGACAGCCGTGCAGACACCAGTACAGAATGGGATATGGGTGGCAGGATAGGAAGGATATGGGTGGCAGACGTTACTCATTGCACATTCTTGAAGTCTGATGGCACTTGGTCAATGAAAAATGGGAAATGAACAGTAAATAGGAAGAGGGATTGGCAGACATCGTGCTTATAAAGAATCATGGTTGGGGAAGGCATGATAAAAATCACATCTGGCACTCGTGATGTGAATAAGCGGTGTCCCGATGGATTACACGTTTCGTCACATCTTCGATGTCCTATGATCTTCGCTAAAGTCATTATTCTAGGTCAAGTCACAATTGCCTGGGTTTAAAGAGATCCCGACTTGTTGAATATGATCTCTGATCTTCAGGGGGGATGTTATAGAGTAGGGGAACCTGATCATTTGTGTGTAAAATGTTGTGTATCTGCCTATGAGTCCAGTGGGCGGTTCTGTTTAGTGATAGATAGTCTTCCCTGTATGACGGTGCATGCAGAGATAGCTGTCAATCACTAGTAGCACCGCCCACTGGACTCGTATGCAGACAAGCACGAGGGATTTCAATGGATAAAATGCAAGTTAGGGCAGGTGTGGATGACTGTAGATTCAGCCGTGATAACCTGTCTGGTTATGCTAATAAAAAAATATTTAGAATTGAGAGTCCTCAGTAGCTGATACCTTTTAATGGCTAACTGAAAAGATGGTAACAAATTGCAAGCTTTCGAGATTACTCAGGTCTCTTCATCAGGCATAGACTGAGTAGTCTTGAAAGCTTGCAATTTGTTACCATCTTTTCAGTTAGCCATTAAAAGGTATCAGCTACTGAGGACTCTCAATTCTAAATCTTTTTCTATCTACTGGCTAACACGCAACAAAGATATATATCTTTCCTGTATGGTTATGCTAATAACACTCTGATCAGTGCTTAATCAGAGTTTGATCAGAGTGTGATTTGACTATCTTGGATAAGGAGAAGATGGAAAAAAAAAACGTCTTCATCTTTTCCATTGTGTCAGTCTGTGGAAATTGGACCGCACTCCGATGTCTTTTGAGTGCAGTCCGATGTTTCCCACACAATCATTGACTTACATGGCTGAGTGGAATTCGAATATCAGATCAAACTCGGACATGCAGAATTTTTTTCCGTGGATCGACTCTCTCCGAGGATTAAATTTGACATGTACACGGCCACCAGAATAACATTGGACAGAGTGCGTCCGATGTTTTGTTGGATCTCACTCGTCTGCACCTGTCGTACTACAGAACCTTTTCCTACAAACCTATATATCATTCAGCTCAGCTTCTCCTTCTCTACACCGTGCTGTCCCCAGATCATCCAGCTTGTACACCTGGACATGTTCCCTTTATTGCTAAATATAGTTATCCATACTGTGGTGAACGTGTCACCAGTATATGCCATTGCTGCATGATCTTCATGGTGGTGATGTAGGGATAGGTAGAACTTTCCCATTAATAGGTGACAGAAGAGCTGTTAGCTTTCAATCCTGACCTTGCATGAGTCTGTCCTGGGTGTAATAGAGGCTGCCAATTTCCAGTCTTCTGTATAGACATACGGCAGAAGAATACTGTATATTATTTATATGTATTAATAGCACGAGGCATGCACATTAGTGGTGATCTGCCCGTGACCCCGCACAACCTCCTGATCCCATTACACAGCTGTAACCCTCCGTGAATCTGCTGTAGTGTCAGGTCAGGGGGTCCCATAGAAAAGCCATTCTGCCCCTGGGAGTAGAGTTTATTACAGTTCATGTATTGGCTCTCTCGCCGGACTGGTTGGCTATTGATTTGTGTGGTGTCCTCAGCACTTATTGCTTGATCCCAGCGGGAGGCTTTAGCCTGTGATATTGCGCTGCCTGATCCCCTGTAAAATCTCTTGATACCTTCTTCTTCCTCATCAGATGTAGTTGTTATTCATAATTACAATTAAACTAAACATTTTTTTTAACCTGAAATATAACAACTTCTGTCCGACCATTACCTACATTATAGTCATTTGTTTCAGTGGCACAAGGTTGCAATATATAGACCCTTTATGAGCGTAGAGCTGAATTTGCCACCAGTGTAATGTTATCTACCATCTGGGCAGGAAAGGGTTAATCTATTTTGGGATTTCAGGAACAGCTCCATTGTGCTTGACTGTCATCACTCCTCTTCTTCCAGGCACCATTCATGTGGCAACCAGTTCCCTTCCTGTTACTTGATATAGGGCCTGACGTGGCTAATTCATAGACTGGGTTCCCTTGTCTGTCCTCTGCCACTTGTATCCCAGAATAACATCCAGAACAATTTGTTAGCGAGTAATAATGAACATCTTAAATAATTTGCGATACAGTATTAACTGCTGCTTCTCGAAACGTTAGTAAGCTGTCACGTTATTGTTCTTTGCTATCCAATTTCTTTAAGGTCAGGTTCAGACATGCATATGAAAAATTGGCCATTTTTCATCTAGAACAAAAAGGATGATTTTTCATTCGTTTTGTCATCCGTATGTTTAAGAATTAAAAAATATTACTAGACAAAATACCATTTCCTATGTTAATTTTGCAATGGATCAGTCAAAATCAGATAACGGATGATGCCCATAGGGCATTCATTTTTTAAAAAATTTACCCATTGAGTTTAATGGGCGAATCTGATCCAAAAAATTATCCCATTGAGTTTAATGGGCGACTCTGATCCCAAAAAATTATCTTATTTGTAGACCATCAGTCCGAGTGCAAAAACCTTCATGTAATCTACCCCATTGACTTGCATTGGCTGGTGTGCTGTCCAAATGCTTTCGGTTGTACATGAATGAGCCCTTAAAGAGGTTGTCCACTACTTGGACAACTCCTCCTCACACCCCCACGCTTGGCCCCGATAAAATAATAAAGCCTATACTCACCTCCCAAGTCAGCATTCACTCTCCTCGGGTCTCTTGCGCAGTGTTGTGACCCTGGCGTCAATGTTCCCACCTTCGGACAAATTGAACATGAAGAGTAAGTCAGAGATCAGCTGACTAAGTGCCCCAACATTTCTTATATATGGCATAATTCTAAAAATTATTTATTGTTTTTGCCCCAGAAAGCCAAAACATTCTGACAGCCCGTACGCAAATGACTGGGCAGAAAGAGCCGAAAGATTTAATTTTGGCATATATAAATGTTATTTTATTTTTATTTCAATTTTATTATACTTTTTTTTAATCACTACCCAAAAATCCATCCAATAATCTGGAACCTGTCAGGTCATGTTAATTCCAGAATGAAATAATTGCAAATATATTGTCAATATCTATGAATGTTTTTATGAGGATAGGGAAATCTAATTTTGAGTTTATGTATGAAATGAACCATCTGGTTAGAAATAATATGAAGGTTATACAAGTAATATAATAGCATTATACACTAATATGTAGCCAAATGTTGGATTTGAATAAAAGGTGAAAGTTTAGGGTTTGGATCGGGATTGTGCATATGACTTCTATCTCCAGTCTTACCATATTTCATTCCCTAAAAAAGCCTACTTTAGTTCCAATTTAAATGATTTGAAAGGTGGTCTTTGACCATTCCTACAAAGTATTGCAGCACTTGTGTCCCCCTTGAAATATTTTTTGAGTTCTCCAAAACTTTGTCTCTGGAGATTTCTTTAGCTTCCTGTCTCCTTCCAAATGTAACACCAACTTGTCTGCCTTGTTTTTTAAGGTCCCTGCTGACTTAACCTTTCACCCCACCTCTGCCCACACCTTCCTTTTCGCCAGACATTATTATACAAGAATCTCTGACCAGTCTCTCGTCTACTTGACACTGAGGGCTATTTAGTCAAGAACTCTGAGCAAAGAAGTCAGAAAGCAAAGTGCTCTCAATTTTTGTAATCCAGAATTGCTAAAAGCAAAGAAGCACTACAGGGTTTAAAACTAATATACGCTATATATAAGTTCTTGTTTTTTTTTTCTCTCAAAAAACAGCTCCACCCTTGGCTGCAGGATGTTTAGTATTGCAACTTCATTTGCTTAAAGGGTTGTTCCACTACTTCTACATTGATGAACTGTCCTCAAATGTATTATTTTTGTTAACGGCTTTCGGCTCGATCTTGAGCCATGGCAACTTGATGGATGAACGATCTGTTGGAAGATTATTATTATTTATTATTATAGCGCCATTTATTCCATGGCACCTTACATGTGAGGAGGGGTATACATAATAAAAACAAGTACAATAATGTTAAACAATACAAGTCACAACTGGTACAGTAGGAGAGAGAACCCTGCCCGCGAGGGCTCACAATCTACAAGGGATGGGTGAGGATACAATAGGTTAGGGTAGAGCTGGTTGTGCAGCGGTTTGGTGGATCGGTGGTTACTGCAGGTTGCAGGCTTGTCGGAAGAGGTAGAGATTCAGGTTCTTTTGTGGTAGACAGTTCCAGAGTAGGGGTGATGCGCGAGAGAAATCTTGTATGCGATTGTGGGAAGAGGAGATAAGAGGGGAGTAGAGAAGGAGATCTTGTGATTCTCGGAGGTTGCATGCAGGTAAGTACCGGGAGACGAGGTCACAGATGTATGTAGGAGACAGGTTGTGGATGGCTTTGAATGTCATGGTTAGGGTTTTGTACTGGAGTCTGTGGGCAATGGGGAGCCAGTGAAGGGATTGACAGAGGGGAGAGGCCGGGGAATAGCAGGGGGACAGGTGGATTAGACGGGCAGCAGAGTTTAGAATAGATTGGAGGGTTGCGAGAGTGTTAGAGGGGAGGCCACAGAGGAGGAGGTTGCAGTAGTTGAGGCAGGAGATGATGAGGGCATGGACTAGGGTCTTTGCAGATTCTTGGTATAGGAATGTACGGATCTGTGAAATATTTTTGAGTTGAAGGCGGCAGGAAGTGGAAAGGGCTTGGATATGGGGTTTGAAGGAGAGATCAGTGTCCAGGATTACCCTGAGGCTGCGAGCTTGTGGGACTGGGGAGAGTGGGCAGCCGTTTACTGTAATGGATAGGTTCATTGGGGGTTGCGTGATTTGGGGGAAAGATGATGAATTCTGCTTTGTCCATGTTAAGTTTTAGAAGTCTAGCGGAGAAGAAGGATGAAATAGCGGACAGACATTGAGGGATTCTGGTTAGTAAGCTGGTGATATCTGGTCCAGAGATGTAGATCTGTGTGTCATCAGCATAGAGGTGATACTGAAAGCCATGAGATTCTATGAGCTGTCCCAGGCCAAAGGTGTAAATGGAGAAGGCCCTAGGACTGAACCTTGCGGGACTCCGACAGATAGGTGGCAAGGTGATGAGGTGGTGTGTGAGTGGGAGACGCTGAATGTCCGGTCTTTTAGGTATGACGAGATCCAGGATAGGGCCAAGTCTGTGATGCCATGGGATGCGAGGGTCTGTAATAATAGGGAATGGTCCACTGTGTCAAAGGCCGAGGACAGGTCCAGGATTCGGACAGAGTAGTGTCGCTTGCTCTTGGAGGTTAAAAGGTCATTGGTGACCTTAGTTAGGGCAGTTTCAGTGGAGTGGTGTGACGGAAAGCCAGATTGTAAGCAGTCGAAGAGGGAGCAGGAAGAGAGATGGGAGGACAGTTCAAGATGGACGTGTTGTTCCAGTAGTTTTGAAGCATAGGGGAGAAGTGATATAGGGCAAGCCTAGATAGGTCCACCAGGGTCTTTTCTACGGCTATCTTGATAGTATCAAGCCATTGGGTTGCTGGTCTTCTTCTTTGCCTTGTTCCTTCTATTTTCCGACCATGATGTCCTTCTCCAGTTATTGCTCTCTTCATATGATATGTCCAAAGTAGTAAAGTCGTAGCTTGGTACTCCTTTTGTTCCAAACTTGATTTGTTTGTTCTTCTTGCCTTCCATAGTCATTAATATTAGATCTTTGTTTTTTTCCATGAACAGCACCACTCTTGTCCAAGGGGTTTATGTTGGTATTGCAGTTCTAGTTAATTTAAAAGGGTTACTAGTCACTGGTGGGCACCCACAGAAAAGGGTCTCTATGCAAGAACAGTGTATGGACCCTTTTCTGTCCAATGGCTCATCATAATGCACAATTTCGGCTTTTTAAGTAGAAATGGGCCCCCTTAATTCTTGGGTCCTGTGCGACTTCACAGGTTGAACCAATGGTTTGTCTGCTCCTGACTACTTTTTTTTTGATGACCTAAGGATTGGTCATCATTGTCAAATCGATGGGGCTCCGACATCCAGCACCCCCACCGATCAGTTATTCTCAGTGCCGAATGTTAGCAGTTGCAGAGCAGAACAATACAGCTTCCTCAACTGTTTGTGGACACAACCAGGTACTGCACATCCACGCTTATTAATTCAAATAGGGGCGGATGTGCAGTACCCAGCCACTCTACAGTTGAGGGAGCTGTGCCACTCTTCTGCTCTACAACTGCTAACATCTTGCTGCCACTGAGACCAAGAACAGCTGATCAGTGGGGAATGTGTGTGTTGGACCCCCACCAATCTCCTGTGGATGATCTATCTATAGAAAAATAGTGAAGTAACCTTTTTAAATGGACTGCCATGCCAAAATAAATCTCTTGGACAAGAGAGGTGCTCTTCATACAAAAAAGGAAAACCCTTCCAATCTCATTCAACCATTGGTTTACTAATATTTTTTTTTACAAAAAGCCGTTTCATATTATACAATATGTTCACATTTATATTCTTATTTATAAGTATAAATATTAAGAAATTATTTTTTTTAGTTTGTTCCCATAATTTAGTAAGCAATTGCTTCTCTTCCCCCGTTTTTTCCATTACAACGTCAACTGGTGCACACAGTCTACATTGACCCTGGCCGTACAAGCTGAGCCTTAATGAAATATTAATTAATAAGGTCTCTTTACCACCTGCCCTGTGATGCCATGTATCCTGCGCCTTTCAAAAATCCAATGAAATTTACAACACTATAGAGACATGCTTTTCAGTCACTTTAGAAATGACATGGTCCTACAGCCTCAGCTAATGTTCAAAGCATCTCCCCTAACCACTAAATCACTGCCCAACTGAGCTCTGTCTAATGCATGTAGATTGTGTTACAATCAATTACCGAGATCTTAAGTGTGCCCTCCCCTCGACTGCCCTTCTGTCCGTCCCAGGAACCTTAAAAAGAAAGGAAACTGTCATTGTGGATCCCTAAAAATCTACTGCACCTCTTAAATCATGTTGTGGCACAGACATCATTTTAAGAAATCATACGAAGTCCTGGTTTTAGATCTTCTTATGACTCCGTCAAATGGAATTAGTAAAATCGCCACTGATAAGATTAAAGAATGAACTGTACTTTTCCTTCTGAAGCCTTAATGGTAATAACAATATTATGGAATAAGCTATATCCCATATAGGGTCTTTAATGGGGGATTCACTTAGAATTTGATTATGCAATTAAATGCTTGGTTTTGTCAATATCTTGGGTGAATGTGAGTCAAGAAGTTCTTAGAAGTCCAGGACGAGCAGAATGTGCTCAAACAGAAAGGGAGCGATCAGCTATGGGATCTGAGCTAAATTGATGCAGCTCCACTACTGCCATTTTAAAAGAACTTGCATAGAATGTTATGAGCACCTGCCATCTGTAATCTAATCAATGTGAAAGTCTGTCTTCACTGATCACAGATTTTATAGTCCAGGATAAGCAAAATATGCTCAAAACAGTAAAGGAGCTGTCAGCTGTGAGATCTGCTTTAAATTGCTGCAGCTCCGCTACTGTCATTTCAGGAAAACTTGCAGCAGGATGTCTGTTTCTGCCTCTAGCTCCTCCTTCCATAGAAGGTCATGAGAAAAAACTGTTATCTCCTATCTCAGTAATGAGAAAGTGAAAACATGGGTCAATCAATGAGTGGAACAGGCTGCCATGAGAGGTGGTGAGTTCTACGTCAATGGAAGTCTTTAAACAGAGGCAGGACAGACATCTGTCTGAGATTGGTTGGTGAATCCTGCATTAAGCAAGGGATTGGACACGATGACCCTGGAGGTCTCTTCCAACTCTAACATTCTATGAAACTTTTTTCAAGAACATTCTGCTTAGGTTTTTACTCTGACGTCAATGAAAAGTCAGAACTGGTCAAAATTTTGCACATCAACTTCCAAATGCAGCCACTATCCTCGTATTCACACTAGGTAGAGGACGAAACGAGCCATGCTCCTCATCCTATGTGACTCATCCTGTTTGGATGAGATCCAAGTCGAGTTTGATTAGGAGAGGAATTAAGTCAGTCCAGAGACGGGGGGGGGGGGCTGTGGATTTCCAACCTATATGTTTATTTTAGCTGTTGACTTGCAATGGCAATTTTGATGTAACTGTCAGACAAGAATAGAGTCGGGTCCTTGAAATATACATTTAATATTGTGTTCCTGATCTCAAAGAGAGAGAAAGCTGCTGATTGTAAGTAGGAGTTAATGTGCTCAGGTTTTTTTTACATAACAAGCAGCATTTATATCTGCTGAGCATTTTGAAGTCTGCTGAATAGTTTATTCTGCAAGTCAGATTTAGTAAAAGGAATGGAAAATGAACAGTTTGCATTTAAACTTTTGTCTCCTCGAAGTAATCAAACTTATAACAAAGTAAGACTCTGAAAGAGAAGGTGTTGTGTTCAGACTCTGCTCAGACTGGCAGGTTTCTTGCCTTTTCCTTTCTATCAGTTACTCTGTGTGGAATTCATCAGCTTTGTCTGTCCCACACAAAAATGGAAAACTAGTTACAATAAAATAAAAAAAAAAGCTAAGCTCTTCCGTTATCTGGTCTCTAATCTGAACCAGACACCACCATCCTCCATAGTCTTCATCAGAACAGTAATGCAGAATTTAATCCTTACTTTTCCCATGGGACAGGGAGAGCGGAAAGATGTATGTTTCTTAGGAAAAAAAAAGTTTAATTTGCACTTTGGAAAATGCATTACTTGTGGGTTTATGAAGCAAGTGGGTTAGGATGTTACGACTCTTTCCACTCTCTCATTAAATCAAACTTGTAGGCTGAAGATAGAAAGTAAATAGCGACTTGTCCCATGCAACTCAAGATGACTAATGTCACTTTTCTGTCATCTTTCCTACCATAGACATTACTGAAAATGTCACCGAAAATTTAACGAGTTTTGGTGGCCGCCATATCGCAACCATATATATATATATGTATATATATATATATATATATATATATATATATATATACAGTGGGGCAAAAAAGTATTTAGTCAGTCAGCAATAGTGCAAGTTCCACCACTTAAAAAGATGAGAGGTGTCTGTAATTTACATCATAGGTAGACCTCAACTATGGGAGACAAACTGAGAAAAAAAAATCCAGAAAATCACATTGTCTGTTTTTTTATCATTTTATTTGCATATTATGGTGGAAAATAAGTATTTGGTCAGAAACAAAATTTCATCTCAATACTTTGTAATATATCCTTTGTTGGCAATGACAGAGGTCAAACGTTTTCTGTAAGTCTTCACAAGGTTGCTACACACTGTTGTTGGTATGTTGGCCCATTCCTCCATGCAGATCTCCTCTAGAGCAGTGATGTTTTTGGCTTTTCGCTTGGCAACACGGACTTTCAACTCCCTCCAAAGGTTTTCAATAGGGTTGAGTTCTGGAGACTGGCTAGGCCACTCCAGGACCTTGAAATGCTTCTTACGAAGCCACTCCTTCGTTGCCCTGGCGGTGTGCTTTGGATCATTGTCATGTTGAAAGACCCAGCCACGTTTCATCTTCAATGCCCTTGCTGATGGAAGGAGGTTTGCACTCAAAATCTCATGGTACATGGCCCCATTCATTCTTTCATGTACCCGGATCAGTCGTCCTGGCCCCTTTGCAGAGAAACAGCCCCAAAGCATGATGTTTCCACCACCATGCTTTACAGTAGGTATGGTGTTTGATGGATGCAACTCAGTATTCTTTTTCCTCCAAACACGACAAGTTGTGTTTCTACCAAACAGTTCCAGTTTGGTTTCATCAGACCATAGGACATTCTCCCAAAACTCCTCTGGATCATCCAAATGCTCTCTAGCAAACTTCAGACGGGCCCGGACATGTACTGGCTTAAGCAGTGGGATACGTCTGGCACTGCAGGATCTGAGTCCATGGTGGCGTAGTGTGTTACTTATGGTAGGCCTTGTTACATTGGTCCCAGCTCTCTGCAGTTCATTCACTAGGTCCCCCCGCGTGGTTCTGGGATTTTTGCTCACTGTTCTTGTGATCATTCTGACCCCACGGGGTGGGATTTTGCGTGGAGCCCCAGATCGAGGGAGATTATCAGTGGTCTTGTATGTCTTCCATTTTCTAATTATTGCTCCCACTGTTGATTTCTTCACTCCAAGCTGGTTGGCTATTGCAGATTCAGTCTTCCCAGCCTGGTGCAGGGCTACAATTTTGTTTCTGGTGTCCTTTGACAGCTCTTTGGTCTTCACCATAGTGGAGTTTGGAGTCAGACTGTTTGAGGGTGTGCACAGGTGTCTTTTTATACTGATAACAAGTTTAAACAGGTGCCATTACTACAGGTAATGAGTGGAGGAAAGAGGAGACTCTTAAAGAAGAAGTTACAGGTCTGTGAGAGCCAGAAATCTTGATTGTTTGTTTCTGACCAAATACTTATTTTCCACCATAATATGCAAATAAAATGATAAAAAAAACAGACAATGTGATTTTCTGGATTTTTTTTTTTTCAGTTTGTCTCCCATAGTTGAGGTCTACCTATGATGTAAATTACAGACGCCTCTCATCTTTTTAAGTGGTGGAACTTGCACTATTGCTGACTGACTAAATACTTTTTTGCCCCACTGTATATATATATATATATATATATATATATATATATATATATATATATATATATATATTTATATATACAGACCTGACTGTTGTGTCTTTTGCCCATCTGTTAAGATCCTAAATTTACCAGAATGGAATCACGTTAGGTGAGCTGAGGAGCATTGGAGCTTCAGATAAGGTTTTTAGTAGTACTAATGCATTTCGCCACCTTTCTCAAGGTCAAAAAAACAAATAACATTAAGAAATGCAGCCGAGGACTTGTCATTAAAGGGAACCTGACATCAGATTCATATTGTAGGAACCTTGGGCAGCAAGTGATGAGCGAATATACTCGTTACTCGAGATTTCTCAAGCACGCTCGGGGGTCCTCCGAGTATTTTTTAGTGCTCAGAGATTTAGTTTTCATCACCGCAGCTGAATGATTTACATCTGCTAGCCAGCATAAGTACATGTGGGGGTTGCCTGGTTGCTACGGAATCCCCACATGTACTTAAGCTGGGTATCAGATGTAAATCATTCAGCTGCAGCAAGAAAAACAAAAACTGCGAGCACTAAAAAATACTCAGAGGACCCCCGAGCATGCTCGAGAAATCTCGAGTAATGACTATATTCGCTCATCACTAATGTTTTACTCTGAAACACATTAGCGAGAAGATACTTTTAAAAGCATTACGGGAGCTATATGTCTTGGATGACTAGTCTGAGGCAGGTTCTCCTTACCCTGCTTCCCATGATTGACAGATCTTTCCCCTTACACACATATAGGTAGAAACTTGGCAGTCATGGCTGTGCGGGGAAGGGAGAAGCCACCGGGGACTTGTCTCGGCCTAGTATCGTCTAGTATTTTGGTTGACAGTCCTTCCATGGGGTTTTATTATAGAAGGCGAAGTTCAGCTCCTACAGGCAGATGTTTTCAGCTATGTATATGGGGTAATAGAAAGCATTGGAGACATTGGTATTAATCATGTACTGATTTGTAGGTTTTTTTTTAGGTTTTTTCATGTAGGATAGGTACCGGCAATCACCAGATTGTTTGCATTGCTAAAGCCACATTGCATAACAGAAAAGGTTTCATTAGTGACAGTTTTCACCTTCTAATATTACCTGCTCCTCTAATTCTCGGAGTCTTTTCGGACCAATTCAGTGTCCGTGGTACAGCTCCCTGTTTCTTGGAGATGAATTGCCGGCACAAGTCAGGGTCAATGCAGCTTCTCAAGAAGGGTCGATATTAATAAGCGAATATGCTAGAAGTGTTCCATGCAAAAGTGATATTCATCATCTGCACTTCAGACCCTTATTCCGCCAAAGCAAGGAGTAACAAACCTAGCAACAAGCCACAGTAAAATGTGCAAAAACTGCTTCTGATAAGAGAGAGGTCACTGCACATTGACACAAAGTCTAATCACTCTAACTTCCATGTCTTCATTTTGCTGGAGAAAGTAAGGGCTTGTTCCCACTCTGCTTTTTTTTTTTTTACTTGGTTTTCCACACATTTTAGCCAAGGAAAAAGAGCAGCTTTTAACAGTACCAGCAAAGTGAATACTATTCATGAGATATCATGCACACACTTCTTAGTTTTTCCTTGTGGATAAGAACCATCAAAGTGTCAGTTTTTTCCATGGCTTTTGCAGAATTTTCACCTATTCAAATGAATGGGAAAAAAACAAAATTACATAAAAAACGTGTGTTTTATGCAGCATTTTTACTGCCAACACTCTGGTTTCTGCTGCAGTAAAATCTGCAGCAAATACTCAACGTGTGCACATACCATAAGGGTGCTTTCGCGTTGCGCTCTCTGTCACCATTGGGACATACATCTGAAATCCCGCGCAAAATGGGGTCCGCACGCATGCGCCGAGGGGGCCATAGACTGTAACGGTGATTTCAGAGTGAAAGTGATCTCCGCCGTGCATCATTTTCGGGAATGTACGCGAACAGGTGGCAGCCATTAGACGTAGTAGACTGCATCTGAGAGTCCGCCTCCTGTAGACGTACACTCCTGAAAATCATGCACGGCAGAGATCACGTTCACTCTGAAATCACCGTTACACTCTATGGCCATGTTGGTGCTTACGTCCAGAACCTGTTTTTTTGGGAATTTCAGACGTATACCTCGACAGGGACACACAAAGCAATATGAAAGCACGCTAATGCTACGTTCACATTAGCGGCGGGCGCCGCAGCGGCGCCGCATGCGTCATGCGCCCCTATATTTAACATGGGGGCGCATGGACATGCGTCGCACTTGCGTTTTGCGCCGCATCCGTCGCTGCGGCGCCCGCGTCCGGGCGCAGAGGACGCAGCAAGTTGCATTTTTGCTGCGTCCAAAATCAATTAAAAAAAGGACGCATGCGGCGCAAAACGCAGCGTTGGGCATGCGTTTTGCTGCGTTTTTGTTTGCGTTGTGCGCTGCGGCGCACAACGCAAATGTGAACGTAGCATAAGGCTACGTTCCCATGATGATTTTTTGGTAATTTTTTTAAGCTGCTTATTTGCGAAAACACGCAAGTAACTTATTTTACTTAATAGGTGCAGAAATGGTGGAGAAAATCTGCAACATCAAAAACTCTCCAAACACTTGTGGGAACATAGCCTAAGGGCTCATTTCCATTTGCGAGACATACGTCCGTGTCTCGCAGGTTAAAACCAAGCTCTGGCGCCGGCACTTGGGAGCGGAGCGTGCAGCTCCATGTGTTGCTATGTGGCTGCACGCTCCGCTCTGGAGTGCCGGCGCCAGAGCTTGGTTTTAACCTGCGAGACACGGACATATGTCCCGCAAGTGAAAACAAGCCCTAAGGGTGTGTGACAAGTTAAGTATTTGAGGCAGAAATTTTAGCACCAATTCTGCATCACTTGGCAGGAAAAACACACAGTAAAATATGCACAATTTTGCCATGTTTTTTTATATGTGTTTTTGTTGCAGAGTTTTGCCCACTCATTAGTATGGGTGATAACTTCAGCAAAAATGCTGAATTGATGCTTCAGATTTAAATCTGCAACTAAAAAATAAGTAAAGTGTGCATGAGACTTCAGGATGCTCACTAGGAAATCCTACATTTTTTTGAATAAAACTGCACAGACAAAAATTGCAACAAAAATAAAACTGCAAAGCGTGCACAGACCCTAGAGTTTCAGGACAAGCATTGCCTATTTGTAAGACCCGGTTTGATCTTTTTTTTATAACTGTCCTTAGCAATCAGATGGGTCATTCCAGACATAACATTGGATCTTCGTGGTTCCGAATATCGCAGTCACTCTTCATAAATGGTATAGAAACCTTAAAAACAAAGGTGAGGTCAAAGGTTGAGTCTGCAGGGGATCCAGAAACATGGCAGACACATATAGGAGACAGGAAACTGAGAAAATCCCCTGGGAACCTTGAGGTTTTCATTCAATGTCTGCCTCATGTGCATGACGTTTGTGGCTGTCTTCGCTTCGAGACATGGAAGAGGTAAGTAACAGTAAGGCTACGTTTCCACCATGATCTTTTGCTGAGTTTTTGATGTTGCAAATTTTCTGCACCCGTTAAGTAAGTTACTTGCATTTTTTCCGAAAATACGAGGCGTAAAAAACTCACCAAAAACTCACGGTGGGAACGTAGCCTTATAGTGCCGCATCCATGTGGTTCTAAATTCCTATTATTCATAAAGGATGCTGGTCCTAGTTTCTGGGACTTGAATCTTTGATAAATTAGAGCATTCCTCCTCGCTCGTCTCTTTTTTTTTTCTGCCCCCATTCTACTTTCTTCATAGAAAAAAATTCTTTTTATGGGCTCAATACTGCAAATGTAGGGCAATATTTTGTCCCGTAAGGACAAATCCATGAAAACGCCTTTTAGGAATGCTCTTTTTATTTATTTTTTTCCTCTTTTCTTTTTCTTTTTTTTTTTTGTAGTCTTAAGCATAAAACTGCCTGTACACCCTAGCACTGATTTCTCTGTTAGTTGTATCCCCCTGGGGGCATCCCACAGATTTTTGCTTCTCTGGAAGTTGCAGCTGTACATGCAGAAAAAAAAAGAAAGAAAAAGAAAAGAAGGAATGTAGTTTGTAGGAATGGCTGTGTACCTTTAGTGCGGGTTCAGAGCGGCACCAGCTGCATTACTGACTTTGTATGTGACAGTACAAAAGAGAGCAAGCTGAAAAGCGAGTCAGCAAGCGTCAGGACAAAAAGCAAGGATCGGCTAACACAGCAGCCCAGCAGCACATGGCCTGACTAATTTATGAGCGAAAAACTGCTCTTCCCTGGACAGAGCCGGGCTGCAGTTCTAGGAAGTTTTCATTGACTCCTCCAGTACCAGTGCAGCCACCAGAGATCATTTTCAGTTTGAACTATATCAGGGTCTACGCTAAATCAATACACTATCGGAAAAAGAATTAATTACTAAAGCAGAATAAAACAGCTGCATTTTAAACGAAGGATCCATCACTTGTCTAATCTTCCCGTTCCAGAAGCCGCCGGGAGGTTCATTCTGGCTCTTATAATGAGGAGCTCTGAGAATTTCCCTTCTTCTGCTCCTGGGATTATGCACTGAGTTTATTCCCTCCAAGTTTTGTCACCAGTACAACTCATTTCAGGGATGTAAAGCAAGGATCGTCAGACCAGTAGTGGTTATGGGGAGGATGTGGGGTGTCGAGGCCACCATTGTTGGTCATAAGCCCATTACAACCCAAACATGATGTCTAGATGTTTGACCTTAGCTAAGGGACCATTCATATGGAGATAAATTGTCCATAAGGAGCTAAGTTAGATTATTCGCAACATATTGAGGTTCACAATCTAAATGATCTATCAGTTGGTCTTTCGAATTTTGGAGGAAACCAGAGAACTCGGGGAAACCCACGCAAGCAAACTCCGTGCAGATGTCATCGTTGGTGGCCGCAACGCAACAGTGAAAACCAATGTTTCAGCTGCATATTTCACTGCTTGTGAGGATTTTCCATTGTACAGTCTTTCTTATAAGTGACCGGCAGATGACTGTTTGCTCGAGGAAATGTGGTTTATTTGTCAGCTTAAACTAAGCAATCAATGACAAATGTGAGAATAATCGCTCATCGGTCGATCGCTGGGTGTGTTTACACTAGGCAAACATTGTGAACTATCATTTGTAATATCAATCGTTTAGGCGATTATTTCCTCCCATGTAATGGTCCTTGATGACATAACCAAAACTGTCATGTAATATATAGGACAGTACATATAAAAGGTGTAACATGAAGCTCCTGGACCCCATTAGCCTTCATCATCTATAATAGTAATGTTTTCCTATGTGGCAGACAAGAACCCTGATGCAACAGTAACCTTTGCAGCCCCAGTAGTGCAACAGCAACCTTTACAAGAATAACAAGAACCCCAATACAAGAACCCCAATGCAAAAGTAACCTCTGTTCCCTCAACACAAGTACCCCTGTGCAACAGCAACCTCTGTACCTCCAATAACAGAACCCTGGTGCAACAGTAACCTTTGTACCCCCAATACAAGAACCCCGGTACAACATTAACCTCTCTACCCCAAAACAAGAACCTCGGTACAACATTAACCACTCTACCCCCAAAACAAGAACCCCGGTACAACATTAACCTCTCTACTCCCAATACAAGAGCCCTGGTACAACATTAACCTCTGTACCTCCAATACAAGAACCCCGATACAACATTAACCTCTCTACCCCCAAAACAAGAACCCCGGTACAACATTAACCTCTCTACTCCCAATACAAGAGCCCTGGTACAACATTAACCTCTGTAACTCCAATACAAGAACCCCGATACACCATTAACCTCTCTACCCCCAAAACAAGAACCCCGGTACAACATTAACCTCCGTACCCCTAATACAAGAACCCCGGTACAACATTAACCTCAGTACCCCAATACAAGAACCCCGGTACAACATTAACCTCTCTACCCCCAATACAAGAATCCCGGTACAACATTAACCTCTGTACCACTAATACAAGAACCCCGGTACAACATTAACCTCAGTACCCCAATACAAGAACCCCGGTACAACATTAACCTCTCTACCCCCAAAACAAGAATCCCGGTACAACATTAACCTCAGTACCCCTAATACAAGAACCCCGGGACAACATTAACCTCTCTACCCTCAATACAAGAACCCCTCGTACAACATTAACCTAAGTACAGCCGATACAAAAACCCAGGTACAACATTAACCTCAGTACAGCCGATACAAGAACCCAGGTACAACATTAACCTTTCTACCCCTAATACAAGATCCCCTCGTACAACATTACCCTCTGTACCCCAATACAAGAACCCCAGTACAACATTAACCTCAGTACCCCAATACAAGAACCCCAGTACAACATTAACCTCAGTACCCCAATACAAGAACCTCGGTACAACATTAACCTCAGTACAGCTGATACAAGAACCCAGATACAATATTAACCTTTCTTCCCTCAATAGAAGATCCCCTCGTACAACATTAACCTCTGTACCCCAATACAAGAACCCCAATACAACATTAACCTCTCTACCCCCAAAACAAGAACCCCGGTACAACATTAACCTCTCTACTCCCAATACAAGAGCCCTGGTACAACATTAACCTCTGTAACTCCAATACAAGAACCCCGATACACCATTAACCTCTCTACCCCCAAAACAAGAACCCCGGTACAACATTAACCTCCGTACCCCTAATACAAGAACCCCGGTACAACATTAACCTCAGTACCCCAATACAAGAACCCCGGTACAACATTAACCTCTCTACCCTCAATACAAGAATCCCGGTACAACATTAACCTCTGTACCACAAATACAAGAACCCCGGTACAACATTAACCTCAGTACCCCAATACAAGAACCCCGGTACAACATTAACCTCTCTACCCTCAATACAAGAATCCCGGTACAACATTAACCTCCGTACCCCTAATACAAGAACCCCGGTACAACATTAACCTCAGTACCCCTAATACAAGAACCCCGGTACAACATTAACCTCTCTACCCTCAATACAAGAACCCCTCGTACAACATTAACCTAAGTACAGCCGATACAAAAACCCAGGTACAACATTAACCTCAGTACAGCCGATACAAGAACCCAGGTACAACATTAACCTTTCTACCCCTAATACAAGATCCCCTCGTACAACATTAACCTCTGTACCCCAATACAAGAACCCCAGTACAACATTAACCTCAGTACCCCAATACAAGAACCCCAGTACAACATTAACCTCAGTACCCCAATACAAGAACCTTGGTACAACATTAACCTCAGTACAGCTGATACAAGAACCCAGATACAATATTAACCTTTCTTCCCTCAATAGAAGATCCCCTCGTACAACATTAACCTCTGTACCCCAATACAAGAACCCAGGTACAACATTACCCTCAGTACCCCAATACAAGAACCCTGGTACAACATTAACCTCTGTACCCCCAATACAAGAATCCCGGTACAACATTAACCTCAGTACAGCCGATACAAGAACCCAGGTACAACATTAACCTCTCTACCCCAATACAAGAGCCCCCGGTACAACATTAACCTCAGTACAGCCGATACAAGAACCCAGGTACAACATTAACCTCTCTACCCCAATACAAGAGCCCCGGTACAACTTTAACCTTTCTACCCTCAATACAAGAACCCAGGTACAACATTAACCTCTCTACCACCAAAACAACAATATCGGTACAATAATAACCTCTGTGCCCCAATACAAGAACCCCGGTACAACATTAACTTCAGTACCTCCAATGCAAGAACCCCCGGTACAACATTAACCTTTGTACCCCAATACAAGAACCCCGGTACAACATTAACTTCTCTACCCTCAATACAAGAACCCCGGTACAACATTAACCTCGGTACCCCAATACAAGAACCCCGGTACAACATTAACTTCTCTACCCTCAATACAAGAACCCCGGTACAACATTAACCTCGGTACCCCAATACAAGAACCCATTACAACATTAACCTCAGTACCCCATTACAAGAACCCTGGTACAACATTAACCTCTGCACCCCAATACAAGAACCCTGGTACAACATTAACCTCTCTACCCTCAATAAAAGAACCCCGTTCCAACATTAACCTCTGTACCATAATACAAGAACCCCGGTACAACATTAACCCCTCTACCCTCAATACAAGAACCCCGGTACAACATTAACCCCTCTACCCTCAATACAAGAACCCCGGCACAACATTAACCTCTCTACCTTCGTACAACATTAACCTCAGTACCCCCAATACAAGAACCTCGGTACAACAGTAACCTTTGCACTCATCTATGACTACTCCCCTGTCCACACAGTAGCATAAGAATAAGTAACATGTGAAAAAAAAAACATAAACACGCACTGACATACACTATGACACAGAATAAATATTATCAACCTTGACAGCCAGAAAAATGACATTGTATTCAGGGAGCCGGTGTCTACAAGGTGCTACATTGTGCTCCAGGCTGTACAAGTGGAAAGGTTGTTCTGAGATATTGTTTACTGGACTTTCATGTAAAGCATCAAGGTTCCCCTGTTTCTCTTATGTTCTATTAATCTTGTACACCGTCTGAAAAGACCATATCCCTCTCAGTATATGACCAGCACTGCTGGCACTCTACTTATCCCTGAAACTCATGCTCTTTTTCTATATACTGATTACTTAGGATTATCACATACTTAACGATGGGTGTCTATCCAGCTGGTAAACTTGGGCGATAATATATCACTAATGAGTTCCACTTTTCTATTCCAGGAATATCGGAGAATACTTAGAAATAAATGAAAATCTGCATGCGTTGGCACCTTGCCCCACAAGGTACGCCCTCTTTGCCACTGTACACTTACAGTCTCAGATAAAATGCTCTCATTAACATCCAACCAAAAAAATCTGAGAGTGATATTTGTGGTCTGCTCTGACTTTAGGTTGGCAAGCACTTGAAAAGGTTTTCGTTAATTCACGGTCATATCCATTTTTACTCTCCGCGTGAAAGGGAAGCCATCTATTGAAAATTGATGCAGTTTGCTCTGCTAATTTTCATGCTCATTCCAATTAATTTAACACGACCCAGATTCCTTCCTCAGGCTCATCCTAATTAGTGAGGCAACACCTAGAACAAGTTCTGTTTAATAACATAGAAGGAGGCCTGTTTGCGAGAGATTTTGATGCTAATAAAGATATTCACTGATGTGGTTTGATATCAGATGTCAATTATGGTATGTAATTTAGAGGTCTCCCTTGTGCGCGGTATGATTTAGAAGGCAAGCAGCGGGACACTGTCCTATATTTGATTTCATTGACGGAACCAAATTCACCTTTGGGACCAATTAGTGTTATTTTTCTGGTACAGATTCTGGGATTGTTCATTTATTCCACAGTAATGAACTGGGAGTATCAGATAAAGAGTCACAAACTGTGAAGCCTTCTGAGAGCCGCTGAACCTTATCACATAAAGAGGAGGCATCCATGAGTATCACATAGAGGCATTTACCGCCGCTCTCCACCACTCTCCTTGTGCTCCTGCCTCCCATCCACTTCCCCCTCAAGTCCATTTTTGTCATGATGAATAAAGGGGGAATTGTAAGCTTAAAAGGTATCAATTAGTAAGACTATTGTAGTGAAAATCACTTGGTGGTACTGATGCAAATCTGACTTGTGTCTCCAGGCCTCAGCAGTGTGCACTGTGTCAATATCTGGTTCTCAGATAAGCCTCATTCAAGCAGAAGAATCACATGGATGTATGCAAAATACGATTTCCAAGAGGGATTTAGTGCATCTATTTATAGTTGTTCTAAAGCCAAAAATCAGAGACCTTGCATGATACTTTTGGACACTGTCAGGATGGAGTGCCAAGAGGCTACCATTAACATTCATTCTGGAATCCCACTTTGCAACTAAATGCAAATATTATCTAAACTTTGTCTGTAATTTTCCAGCCAACACATTTTCCAAAGAATGGAAAATTGGCTATGTTGTGCATGTAGTCACAGCTCCATCTAAGTATATGGAGGAAGTAGTGAGGTGAAATTAGTGGTCTAACATCCATCTGAGGTGGAATTTAGCAAAGTTTTGATGATATATGTTCATACCATGGCAGGTGACTTGCCTTTATATCGTGCACTGATCTTGTAGAGGGGAGTGTTGGGTTGGTGGCCCCACTGGGGAATCACCTACTTCCTGATGAGCGAGTCCGAGCTTGTCATTGTACATTGTAAACCATCCATAGGAAATAACACAGAGAACAATTAGGGATGCCTCCTAAAACCTCTAATGTACAAATATTACCCAGTTCTTATGTGTAATTTTCCAACGTACTCGTTTTTCATAAAATTGAAAACTGGCTACGTTGTGCATGTAGTCACATCTCCACAGAAGCATATGAAGGATGTAGCTATGTGGATTTGGTGGTCCACCAACCACATGCAGTGAAATTTAGCGCAGTTTTGATTATATATGTTCATACCATATAGTGTACGGCTCTTGTAGAGGGGAGTGTTGGGCTGGTGGCCCCCAGGGGATTCACCTATTCTCCGATGTGCCAGTCCGAGCCTGTTTGTGGTGTACATTGTAAACCATCCATAGGAAATAACACAGCGAATCTCCTCAAACTGAACAATTAGGGATGCTTCCTAAAACCCTTAATGCCTTATCCATCAGTAGATTGCAAATCCGACTTAATAAGAAAACCGCATTCCCCCTTGCTGTGACGCTGAGGACTCTTTTCACTTCCAGCTCCTCTACAATGTTTGCCTGAACAATCTGTGGTCTATTAGTGACCCTAGCCTTTGTGTTGCAATGTATGACAGTGTCTGACCACCATAGACATTTTCGTTCCCCCTACGGTGGCTTTTTTATTCAGATTAGAACTCAGTTTCCTTTAGGTAACCTGTAGAAAATCTTAAATTTAGGCGTCATCACTTGTCTACTGTTTTACGGAAAGGTTACACAAAAAGTGTATTTTGGTCTCGCTTTGCATTGTGCACATTGCTCGTACTATGTAATAAGTGACAGAAACTTCCCAGGAAATGTCTGTTTGCTGTAAAAGAGGTGTAAAATTATACTGTTTATATCATGGCAGCCAAAACTTCCCTATATGGTGCATAATCAAAGTTATCCAAGACTGTTCTACAACGTGAACAATGGAAGGGTTTCCTGAGTAGCCTTTCCCAAGGAAAAAAAAACTTTCTGTACTTTTCTGCACATTAAAAGAGTTGGGTCAGTATTTGGTGTAAATCTGCTGATGATAGTTACCAGGAGAAAGCAAGATCTCTAGGCTTGAGACTTCTGATACAAGAAGCAGCCATGAAGGCCAGAGTCGGTTTTGTGTTTGCAGAAGAAATTGATTTATGATGCAGAGCAGATACCAGACCTAAGACTAACATGCATGTTATGTAATATGGAGCGCCAAGCTGCTCAGGAGGACTAAGGCAAATCCTTTGAGGAATGGACTTGTCAAACAAGATAGGGACCAGGTCTCCCAGAAAAAAGGGTGGAAGTCGAAATTTAGCATTTTAAAGTGATGGCCTTAGAAGTTGTCCCGTAGAAACGGCAGGAGCAAAAACAAACGTTAGTGGACGTGGATTGAGAACCATTACCCCTTATCCATATTTATTTCAGGAGGCAAGAAACAATAATGATATGTAAAGAAGCCTACACGAGCACCTAGGGAGTCTAGGGATAATACTAAACAGAAAAGAGTGACTGCTACATTTCCTTATTAATTTATTGCCATTTTTAATCAACATCATTAATTCATGTAAAACCAAAGAAATGAGCCGGAGCATAAGCTGATATACAGTGTAAGAGCACGTTCACACTGTGGTCATTTCACAGACAAAACCCAAGAAAAAAACTAACTAAGCATATATCGTGTAGTAAGTAAATAGTAATAGTACATGTAAATAACACTTGGAACTTAGTTAACACTACTTTGATCAAAAAGTGTAAAAGCCATTCCACCGCGACAAGGTGTACCCAATCAGGACGGTCCTATCCTGTCTTTTTTTTTTTTTGCTTTGTTTTTTCTTTTTTTCAGTGTGAATGTGTGCTTACGAATTGCATGTATGTCAGCTTATGCTCCAGCTCATTTCTTTTAGTTTTGTTGTAGTTTCTTGTACTTGGTGCAAAGCTTTTCTGAGCTAGGTATTTCATCGATATAGCTTCCCATAGGCAGTTGTCAGAACAGTCAGGGCCCCTGTCCTCCTCTGCCTTTATTCGGCTGACACATGGTGAGGTTTTAATACTAGAGACAGGATAGGATCATCCTGATTGGGGTCACCTTGTCGTGGTGGGATGGCATTTACATTTTTTTTTTAGCAAAATAGTCTTAAATAAGCACCCTATGTTATTTACATGTACTATTATTATTTATTTACTTTTTTCTCGGGTTTTATCATTGATTCATGTGCAAATTTATGTAGGAACTTGTACTTGGCATAGAGATCACACAACATCCTATTTCTTTAGTCGAAAACTCATGCAAGCATCTGATACTAGGAAATATCATCCCACTTTGCAAACATGTGAAAACATCAACCGGTTTCTGCTACAACGTTATTGTGCTGCATGCCACCACAAGAGACTGGATGACTGGATGTATTACAGGTGGGAAAGGGTTAAGCAAGCATTCTGACCTCTGCAAAAAAAAAGCAACAAAAAAAACCCCAGAAACCATTCATTTGTCAAAAATCCCTTTAAATAGCGATGTAATGAGGTAACTGTAGCCTGCGATGCTGTGCTGATTGCACCGCCAGTTGTTCTAGCCACATTCTTTGATAATGCTGATAACAAAATACTCTATTCAGGAGGCTTTGAGATTTTCGCCGCAGGCTGTGTCCCAAACAGGCACGTCGTCTTTAAGGAAATATTCAGAATAAAAGTCACCCAAAAACATTTTTTTTTTAGAAGGTAAAATCAGTATCAGGCTTTCAGCAGCTAGTTGAGGGGAGGCGAGTTTGAACTAGAGAAGGATAAGAAGGAGATGCTGCTGCAATTTAAAGCTGAAAGTGACCAGTTATTGCTCTTATTTTACTCCTGCTGCTCCCATGAGTGTTCTGGGTTTTTGTTTTGTTTTTTTCTTTTGTTTTTTTGCTATTTATTTAGTGTAAAATGTAATGCTCTTTATTAAGGATGCGTAGCTCTCATGATCCTCAGGGGTGTGTCTGTAGGCTCCTCCACATTATTACTATGTGAGCCACGCCCCCTTGAAAAGACCATAAAATTAGCTCTAAACAAAAAGGCCTATACCTCTGGAACCGTTTGGTGGTTTTTAAAAAAAACAAAACATGGAATACTCACGAGAGCAGAATAAGAGCAAAAAAAAGCCACTTTTACAAAAAAATGATGAAAATGTCTAGAATAATATCAGATTTCACTGAAGTCAAACTGGTTTTCAATAGAAGCAGAGTAAGGCACAAAGCACATTAAAATAAGAAATTACATTTTTTTTTGTTGTGTTAAAGGGGCAGAAAAAAGGTCACAATGGAGCTGTTCCAAGATGTACATTAGGCCCTACTGACTATATTGGGGTTCGTCGATGTCTGTCAGTTTACCAACAAAATGGTTCTGATGCTGGGCTATATTGTCCATCAATTTTTATAAAATGTTTTGTGAAGTCTCTAAATGGAGTTTTCAATGCATATATGGTCCTTGCCTAATTCGGAGGGTTTAATGTTTTCAGGTATTCATTTGTGGACTCCCGTGACATGTGACGTGGCCTATTATCTAAATGATATCCATTGTAAATAATTATCCTCTGAAAACCTTGTGTCATTATATAAGAACTGGTTCCTACTCTGTTGTTCAGGGTGTGACGGTGATCATGATGGAGGAGGCCATTTAGGCATCTGAACTAATAATCACGGAGACACAGACAGGCACCAGGCTCTATGGATATCTGAATTACCTTATTGCTTTCACTGTATTTCTACTTCATGCCTTAATTAGATTTTTTTCAATACTTTCCTGTTATCTATAATTACACAATTCATTCAGCCGTGCACAATAAACGTCTCCATCACTGGCTGCTACTTAATCCATAGACCACGTTTTTACGAGTTGAATTATCTCCGTCCCTAATGGTAATAAAGGGAAAATCTTCATTCATAACACATTCAATGTATAGAATATTTTTTCATTTATTTTTTCCAATTCTAACTTTTAAAAAAAAAAATCTAAAGTATTTTGTCCATATATAATAAGCTTTGATATTGTTCTTAATAAATGTATGCTGTATTATATGATACAGCTTGATGGAAGGAATAAGTGCTGACGTTCCTGTTTGGAGCAGAGCGGAGACGCCGCTACCTCTTTAAGCTTGTGTGTATATATGAGGTTGAATGGTCGTGAGCTGGCGTTAGCAGCAATGCCTCACAAGGGACTAGTGCAGAACATTACCAGGAGCTTGGGATTGTTCGTTGTGCAGAGCAAGCAGAGTTGAATCTGAGAGCTGGGACCTAGATGGACATTAGTCTCTTCTTAATAGAATCTGAGTGATAACTGTGCATAATGCTGCACTGAGAGGTCACTAAAAATGAAAAATTAGCGTCCCATTAAAGCGTTTTATTGCCGAGAGCTGCAGAGATGTCTCAAAGATAAGTTGTTGCTGATATTATAGGTAACAGCCTACAGGGAGGTCTCCTAGGAGAAAGCATCTGCACCCCTTTTATTATAGCTTCTCAACCCTTATATCTAAGTTTACCATTATGGATTGTCCTTACTTTTAACAATCTAATCTGGAGACGATCAAAACAGAAGGGTTGTCAAATGAACATCGCGAATCACCTCTCTAGAAGTGCGTGGAGGACCGGCTGCTGAGACTCACACCAATCCTGAGAATGGGAGGCAAAATGTCTCTTATGTGAAGGGAGAAGTAGTGACCATGTGGTACCACCACCTTTGAAGAAGAATGTGATAATGGTATGATTGGTAAGTGTCTAAACGACTGTAGCCGCCACTGTTCACAAAAACGAGGGTCCCAAAGTCACCTGTGTAAAGAGTGACATAGTGACCATGTGCGACCACCACCCTTTCAAGAAGTATGTGATGTATGATTGGTAAGGGTCTAAACCAAAGTGGCCACCACTGTTCACGAAAATGAGGATCCTAAAGTCACCTGTCTGAAGGGAGTAGTGGCCATTTGCAACCACCACCCTTTGGAGAAGTATGTGATAAAGGTATGATTGGTAAGGGTCTAAACCCACTGTAACCACCACTGTTCACAAAAACGAGGTAGTGACCATGTGCGACCATCACTCCTATAGATGGAGTGGTCACACATGCTCACTACCACTATTCACAAAGGTGACTTTGGATCACTCATTCTCGTGAACAGTGGCGGTTACAGTGGTTAGTTCCTGTCCAATAGTTATGACATCACATACTTCATCAAACTTTTAACTAAGTAGAAAACACGTGCAGCCATGTAAAATAAAGTCACATGATACTCACCCTCTCCAGGTCCAGCGCCAGCTTTCTGCTTCTATCCTGGTCCCGGTGTTTTGGCTGCAGTGTATTGCCACTGCAGCCAATCACTGAGCTCAATGGCTTGTGCCATCCACATCAGCAGAGCTTCTGAACTCAGTGATTAGCTGCAGTGATGATGCGCATTGTAGTCATGAAGTCACCTCTGCAGCCAAAACACAGAGACCACTGCAGCATTGGACAGCAGGAGCCAGACCCTTGGTGGATGAGTACCATCCGGTTTTGCTATTTTACATGACTGCAAGCGTTTGGAAATCAATTTGTTGAAAGTGTAAACCCTTTCATAGAGGACCTGTCTGTCACCAAGTGAAAAGTGACCGGTCTTTGCTATTAATAGTTTATTCCTACTGCTCCCCTGATTATATGACTCTTTTTTTTTTTTTTTATATGCGCCATACAGTTGTAGAGATATGGGCCTTTTTATTTAGTGCTGATTTCTTAGAGGATGTGGCTCACAGATCCTCAGGGGCGTGTCTTTCAAATGCTCAGTGCCCCTGTGTAAAAACCAGAAAAGCTAACACAAAATATAAAGGAAGATATCTCCGGAACCGAATGGCGGATTTCAAAGAAGTAAAAAGAGGAATACCAAGGGGAGAAGCGGGAATAAAACAAAACCTAAAAAACAAGCCGCTTTTGATAAGGTGACAGGTCGATTTTAAGCTCTGTGATTGTAGATTCTACACTTTGGTCATCACTATCTTATTTTGTATACATACTGTAGAGCTCTACCAGATTAAGTAGGCCAATGATGCTAGTGTGAAATATTGAACCTTGCTTCAGTTTTACTCATTCCATTTGTCCATTTGTCATTTCAAGTGTGAGGGCCAATGTTGGATCCGTGATGGAGTAGAATGAAGTGTTAAGCTCTATTGTCTATACTTTTGACCATTGTGATTTATTTCTGTAAAATGGACACTTAATTATGAAAGCTAAAGATCTTTTAACTCTCTGTCCAAAGCCAACTATTTACTTTTCTACTGCACCCTCTTACACTGTGTTGGTATTCTGAACGTACAGTGTTCTGTGCGGGTGAACAAAGCTGGCAGCCTGCAATCATTTTTTTTTTCTTCTCTTGGTTTTGTGGATTTTGATGGTGTGGACAGGTCTGCAATGTGCGGCTTTCAAATTAGCACTGCGCAAGATGGTGTCATGTTAAATTCACATATCTGGTCCTCTTGTGCATCAACTTTGCCAGCCAAAGAGAAAAAACATGCGCAGCTCCTACATTCTTCCCCATCTGTCTTCCAAACACACGATATTTATATTCCACACAGTAACCCTTTCTGATTAACAGTTTATTACATTTTTTTCCTGCTAATTTGCATTTTTCGTGTGAGCCGGCTACACCCACATTGTCGTCAGAAACTGACATGCATCAATCCCACTATTTACTTCTCATTACAATACGCATTGCCAAAAAAGCATGCCTTGCTAAAAATGTGTTAAATAGTTAATTGCATGGAAATGGAAACGTCTGTACTTGTAAGAGAAAAGAGCAGCCATGTTTGAAATGATCGACAACTTACAGGGAAAACATTTGTCTCTTGAGTCTAAGTATAGACGGTAAGCAAGACTGTGCGAGCAATTTACAGGTGACGCCAGAACTTCTAGAATTTCCATGAAATGAACCATAGTAAGAAAAATACAAAATGTAGAGGCCAGGGATCCGGAAACTTGCACGAGGTGCGATGTTAGGCAAGAAAGTGGAACTTTATGAAAATGGGATGAGGCTACCAATTCTTCACGGCATAGGTGGTCCGGAGTGTGGTGGCCTCAAGCCGCACCATGAAGGTCCACATTTTTATCATTGCTTCAGGACCTCCATGAGATTCCTTACATCCATGACATTGGGTAGAGTCTTATTTTGCCGTAGTGACCAATGCTAATTGAGATGCCATGGACTCTTCAGGTGTTAAGTCCATATGGTGTTAAGTAGACTATATGCCCAAAGACTTAATTTTCCTGAGTACAAACATGGCAATACCTTGTAAGATGAGATGTTTTGGTCTATAATTTCCACCCTTTGCTTTATTTTGAATGCCAAGTGCAGTCAATCTGTTACTTAATTGGCTACTTCCACTAATCCTGTTAATCCGGATGTACCTACATTCTGACTTCTTAAAAAACAAACATTTACAGGGTTTTTTTTAGTGTTAAAAGCTTAGATTGTCCAGGGAATACAACTGGTCAAGAGGCTACAACTATGTCTTCATTTGTACAATTAGCTCAATTAGATCACTGCCCGAGAAGAGCAATTCTTCTTGACTCTTAACATATCCTAGCCATCTCTGCGTTGATTTTTCCATTTAATTCTTTGTAATAATCTTTAACTAAATAAAATTATAACAAGTTTTTGATATTGATGTTGGGAAGTTTAGATTAATTTGGTGTTCCATTATGTTTTCCCATCCACACTTGGGAGAGTAAAGAACCAGATTGTAGATGTTTGCTAATGTAAAGACATACGTTTATCGTTTTGTATCTGGCGGGTCCCTTAACAGGCTAATTTATTCAAGACCCTTTGGATTTTGGGGAGGTGTGAGGGTGTGCCGATTTTTTTGTTTGACACCATAGGAATATGAGGTCTGTGTGAGGCCCTGATATTGTTAGGTCAGTGTGTGCCAATGATGATTTTGGGTTGGTGTGGGGCCTTGCTACCTCTAATGCTGCTCCCTCTTAGGCACTTTGAATGAAAATCCTTTTCAGTCCAAAACATGGGGTCCCTTCACCAGATAGTCTGTGTAAATAGTTGTGAGTTAACAAAGGAACAGCCTCCTGCAGTTTCCAGCTCCCGACCCATTTGGGGAATGAATGTGCTAAATACTTCTTATGCCGCCTGAAAAGTCTGGGACAAAAAGCCGAATAAAACCCTTTTCTTCTCTGTTCTCTCCCCCAATCCTTTTTTTCGGATTGTCCCCCTGGGGGTTGGGTGTTTGAAACTGGTGTAAGCCTTGGAAAAGCTGTTTTTTTTTCATCCAGTGCACTTTTGAGTGTGAATAAGGTACAGTGGTCAACCCCCTCCCTTCCAGTGTCACAAAACCCACTCAGTTAGTAAATGTTGCATGTAAACTTCTCTGGGTCATCTGTTCTCTGCTCTCCTGGTCAGCGGCAAATCACAGGCACATTTCACTCTTACATGTCCTGGCTGTTTAGCACAGCAGGATCTGCACAGAGAGTGGGCAAATACCAGCCTGTACTTCCGCTCAACTGTTTTTATTTATTTCCCTAACCATATATTTTAGTAGCTGATCATCAAATCCAAACCACCTTGCTAAAACTATTCTTGATAGCCAATGGCCATATAACTAAAGACTCCAAAAATGAACAGACAAATAAAACACAGATGAAAGAACTTTAGCTTAAAAATTCACAGCTGATACGTTATTTTTATTTACTATTGTTTTGTTATTAGTAGTAGTAGTGATACTTTTTATTATTAGTTTATTAGATTATTATTTCCATTATATTATTAATTCTAATATTTTAGTATTATTAGTAATATTTTTTATTAGTTTATCATTATGCATATTTTTATTATTAATTGTAATATTTAATCAGTATTAGTAGTAGTCAATATTTTATTATTAAATTAGTATTAGTAATATGTTTTATTATTAGTTTATCATTATGTGTATTATTTTATTATTAATTTTAATATTTAATTATTATTAGTAATATTGTTATTGTTAGCTTATTTTGTGTATTGTTTTATTATTCCTTTAAATATTTAATTATTATTATTAGTAATATTTTAATTAGTATATTATGTGCATTATTTTATTCATAATTTTTACATGTATTTAGTATTATTACTCAGATTTTTTATTATTATGTGTATTATTTTATTAATATTTTTATATTTAATCAGTATTATTATTCTTAGTAATATTTTGTATTATTAGTTTATTATTGTGTATTGTTGTATTACTAATTATAATATTCAGTTTCATTTCTAATTCTTCATTTATTCATTTTAATATTTATTATTATATGTGATCTGTTATTTACTTTGATACCTAATTTGTATTCTTGTTTGTAATAATATTTTACTATTATCAATTTCAATATTTATTATTTGCAATAATTTATTATTCATTGAAATATTTAATTAATATGTGTAATGTTGTAGTATTCATTTTAATATTTAACTAAACTTCTTATTATTTGATTTATTCTATTATTACTATTATCATTTAGCCTTTGTAAGTGACGTTGGTCTTGGAGGCCATGATTTTTTCATAAAAATATATATATATTTATAAATTATAATACAACTACAATGGTCACACAATACATATTGTAAAATCCCAACCCGAGATATCAACTACATTATTGTTGAAGTATGTAAGAAAATCTTGCTTAACAGGTCGAAAGAAACTAGTGACTGGGTCCAAATCTCACAATTCTTTGTTTACAGAGCTTTTCTTAGAAGGTGCTACACCCCAGCCTCCATTCAGGAGTTCAGGCAGGATTAGAAAAGCCTGCCGTTCCCCTCCCATGTTTCAGTGTTTACAGGCAAAGACATGTCCACCAAGCCCTTCTATGGCCTGCGTCACTCAAAGTCATGACTTACTCCACCTGGAGAACATTGTATGGCCTCCAACAGGAGAAGTCAGCCCTGATATACTGGACTGTTTGCATTTTTGCACTTTTCTTTATTTGCAATAATATATATTTTATGAGAGTGTACTTGTGTTTTCTAGCTATCATACAGGCAGGTATATTTTGCGCTATTATTGACACCTTCCATATCAATCTCTTACTGCTATTATTTATCTGCGGATTTATTGTATGAATTATGTAATTTAGGCCGTGTCTCCGTTTTTTTTTTTAGTTTTTTTCTGCATGCATGTAACTTTTCCAAACTTTTTCAAAAGTGTATGTTGTGTTTAAAGACGCTATTGAACTGTGCGGTTTTTGATGCATTTTTATTTTATAGGCAATCTATGTGGCACTTGAAAAAAAAATGCATGGAAAAAACATACGTAGACGAAAAAAAAATTAGCATTTTTAAGTGCGGAATGAAAGCTTTTTCCTGCTAAAAAAAAGCATTAAAATCTGCTTCAAATAATGGGTAAAATGTAAGAAAAGTGCAACAATCGTAGGACATTATTATTGAGTATTACGTGTGGACACCTCTAAAAACTATGGGGGGGGACAAGCATTTACGCTACGTGTGAACACGGCGCTATTTTGCCATTCTGTGGGGTGGCGAAGCAGATCTGCACGCTGTAGCATTATTTGGATCATCTCGATACATACCTCGGAGTGATTTACAGACATGCACTTGCACTTAGGCACACTTTTGTCTCTTAAGAAGTGCTGCAAATCTACACTTCCCATATCCCAGAGGTCTTCCAGCTTGGCTCTGTAATAGCCTCTCTCCATCTGTGTCACACAAACAGCTGATGAAGCAGCAGTCAGCTCCTGGGCCTCGCACAATCACATCCGCCCAGGTTACAACGGCCCAGGGTTGCCAGGGAGCAGTCAGAAGCCATTACTGTTTGGGAGAATTTGCCCTCCGGCAGTTCCTTGGCACAGTGGAGAAGTGTGCGCATTAAGAGAGCGGGCGAATATATAATGTATATGTGGGTGTGCATACGCGCATTTACATAGGAACTGAAAGTCAAAGGGCTCCGAAAAGGACGCACCCACAATTCCCCACACTCCAGGTCTGTGCGTGAGCTAAGAATTAATCCTGGTTGTTCTGCGGAGAAGGAATGTGCGCTGTTAACCTTTTATTTCCAAGACGACTTGGTAATACTTTACAATCTTTCGTTCCGTACAGTATGATACCCTGGAATTGTCAATGAGAATTTTTTTTCCTGCAGTTTTTATTTCAATCTTCCTTCTTTACATTCTAAGGCTACAGTGCCACAATGAGTTTGTGGTGAGTTTTAGTGATGAGCGAACATGCCCGGATAAGGCGTTATCGGAGCATGCTCGTGTGCTGAGTCACATCAGCGTGCTCGAATACCATGTTCGAGTCCCCGTGGCTATTTGACTGGTATAACACATGCAGGGATTGTCTAACAAAAAGGAAATCCCTGCATGTGTTGCAGGTGTTGAACAGCGAGACATGCAGGCAGCGGGACTCGAATATATTATTCGAGCACTCGGAGGTCACTCTGTTAGCACACGAGCATGCTCGGATAAGACCTTATCCTACCATGTTCATTCATCACTAGTGAGTTTTTTATGCAAAAAAATTTTCATAAAAAATTCAAGTTAAACTATTTTATCTCATCTTGGGAACGTAGCCTAAGGGATCACTCACACTTACATATAAACCATTGGTCTCATTCTCACCCAGTAGAGTGAGACAATCTTTCCTCATTTGCCATTCATGTAGTCTGCATACAGTCCGTTTTTTACCCAGCAGCTATTAATCATTTACAGGACCGCTTACCATTTCTATGTTACAGAATTGTAATGTATCCATAAAAATCGGATGTCATACTGCTGGTCCGTAGGCATGCAATTTTCTTCTCGCACTGTCCAATTTCGGAGTGAAATCGCAGCATGCCGAAGACAACAGAGAAAAAATCCGCAGATCTCGCTGAATAACATTGGTCCGAGCACTATATGATTTTTTTATCGGATTGCACTGGTCCAATTTATACTCAAGTGTCAGAGAACCCTTAGAGTAAAACATTGGTGAAGCTTTATCAGGCTTTGTCATGGTGCATGGTTACTTCCACTATGCCAAGGTCAAGCTCCTGGTTGCAATATGGTCTTATGTATTGAGCCAGTATGTAAAGCAGATGACAGCACAGTAATCCATGCGTTATTCATGGAGATTTCACAGCGTTTCCTGACATTCAAGTACCAAATTTCCCTAACAGTCAAGGTCAGTACATTGCTAAATGGCGCGCACAAGTAGTTGTGACTAATAGTGATGAGCGAACATGCTCGGATAAGGTGTTGTATGATCATGCTTCGGTGCCAACCGAGTGACTTTGATGTGCTTGAAAAATATGTTAGAATCCTCACAGCTGCATGTCTCGCAGCTGTTCGACAGTCACAACAGATGCAGGGATTGTCTGTCTGTTAGACAATCCCTGCATGTGTTATGGCTCTCGAACAGCCACAAGACATGCAGTCGCGGGGACTTGAACATATTATTCGAGTACACCGAAAACACTCAGTAGCACCCGAGCATGATGACACCTTATCCGAGCATGTTCGCTCATCACTAGTAGTCACTTTGGCCAAGGTGCCTAATTCAAAAGTCCCCTTTTCTACAGTTGGGTTTCCATATATCAGTTCTTTACGCCTGAGTCGGATACATTTGCTTAAAAGTGTTGCCGTTTATGCACCAATCCGGCACCAGACAAAAAAATAATGATGCATGATCTGACCCTACGACCAATCTGCTGTAGCTACTGATGCACCAGATGACTGCACCTGGGATCTATGGGATCAGTTCTGCTGATAGTAGTGACATACTGGAAGCAAAAAATAATGAATAGCTACATAGATGGACATCAGATCTGGGAATTCACCAGTATTTTAAAGAGAAGGTCTCCTGACAGCCCCAATTGCTGCTATAGCAGTATGCATGATCATTTCTTTATTCTGAAATTGTATTTTATATGTAATACTAATTTTGCTGTTTGTTTGTTGTTGTTTTTTAAAGGACTTTTATCCTACTGCTTGTGATATGTGGACTAGTTCGGCTGGGAGTCTCTTCCCCTAGACTAGTTCTGCCTCAGATTTTCTATTCATGTCTACCATTGACAGCCTCCATATAATCCCTGACATTGTTAAAAAAAAACAGCAAAATTAGCATTGCTCATAAAATCTCATTGCAGAATAAAGGAATGGTCATACACACCGCCATAGAAGCAGGTGGGGACAGTCAGGTTCCCTTTAAATGTCACATGCTAGGACCTACTTACAAGTTTTTCATTGGGGCCCAGAAGTTTTGCCTCTGAGCTTAGTAATTTTATGAGACTGTTAAAGACCCCAACAAATCTATCATCTGTGTAAGGGAATATGAAGGCTTATGGTTAGCATAAGGCTAAGTTCAAAGAAGCGTATAAAAAATTATCTAATTTTCATTAGAAAAAAGGGATTTTTTTTCATCTGTATTGCGATTCGTTTTTTAGACAGTAGCCATTATTAAAATGTGCAAAACCAAGTACAGTTTTCTATGTTAAAGAATTGCAATGTATCAGTAAAAGATAAGATAGATAAGTATGACAGCGCTCAGTGATGACTCTCTATGTACAGTCACTGAGCGCTACACTACAGACATTGTATAAGTGCCCGGCTAGTAGTAGACACCCAGTGTGGTTACAAATGCAGTTGTGGTTGCTGAGACATATCGTGGATCTATATTACATGTGAATTGATGCATGTATGGTTACTGATAAGGTGGTAAATGCACTCTTATGTCTTGTTACCATTACATTCTCATACAGCGAGCTTATGGTAAAACAACTAGATAGCTACATATATATATAAAGATGCATATGATTGCACCTGGTAAATATGTCCATTATTACAAATGTGTAAAAAAAAGAAGATAAAAACATTGGGCCCAATTCATCATTTTTGGCTTTTTAGAAGTCACTTTTCTGTTATGACTTTAGGTTTTTTCCCTGAAGCATTTTGTGCCACATTCATAAAAATGGCACACTCGATTCATGAATTTTGCACGAAGCCCCAAATTGTCTTTTTTTCTGCATCTGTTTTTGCTAGTTTTTAGTTCACAAAGAACATTTTACAAAATGCGAGAAAAGGTGACTTTGTAGCTGACGTACATAAGATCACTCCAGGACTAGAGTGGAGCTGGGGCAAATTTTGTGACTTTTTAAAAAAGTCGCATTTCATGAATCAGTTTAAAACATCTGGAAATGTCAGACTGATCTAAAAACTTAACAAAACCACAAAAGGCTACTTGAAAAAGGCACAACTCATTTGATGAATTTGTATCAAATAAAAAAGTAAACGAGAGGTATAATTCACATAAAAAAAATTGGCAAAAATGCAATGATGAATCAGGTGTATTGAGTATATCCTGGGTAAGTAACCAGCTTCAGATTGGGTATCCTGGGCCGATCAGATTACATAATTTACATATACAAAAGAAGGCAAAGTCCTATTTTAATTACTCAGCAAATTTTATGCAATTATTGTATAACTAGGCCAAAAATTGACCCAATGGTCAAAAACAACTGGGCCAGTTAATGTATAAATTGATCCAGTTTTTGATAGCTGGGTCAAATACAACCCAAAACAGTGATCAACCCAGTCAAATTTTCAGCAAAATATGGATTCAAAAAACTGTAAAAAGTCCCCAGATGGCGGCCAATATCATATCTATGGCGGACCCATGGGGTTGTCTCTATAAAAGCATTGTGATTGAAGATTCGGTGATCTGGATATTCTGTACAATTACTCTTTTGAAAGTGCAGTAGTGACAGAAGTTATGCCAGAGTAATAAAGATACATCTGGCACCTACATATCATCTGGAACATCTGAAACTACTTTGCTGTATGGTAATAGAATGACCACTGTAATACCATCTGCCTGAATAGACAAGACACTGGATACCAAAACCCTCCATCCTGAAGCAGTATTATCACTGATAGGTCATAGATCAGTAATTGATAACTGGACATTTTTCGATATGCCTCATGGGCTGGGTGCCAACAAAAATGCTGCCTTGGTCAAGCCATCTAAATATGGGGCTGGAACAGAAACCTGAATTTTTGCCCTTGGTGAAGGAAAGTTTAGTCTTCAGATAACGCTGACTCTGGATATGTGAGTGACCATTTTGTGTGGTCGATGTGTCGTCAATGTTGGTTGATGTGTCTTCGATGTGTTCTTGGAAGTCTTAGAACTTTTCCTGGTATATGCTTCTGCCATAGCTTTTTGGAGCTAATTAATGTCTGTTCTGCTATTACACGAGGCAGCGATCCCAGTGACTGCATACATGTCCGTCCCTTGGACATAGAGCTTGTCAGGGGCCAGCAGGGAGCATTAACTCCCCCTCCAGTTTTTCTCTTTCGTGTGACTGTGGACTAATGATGTGTAAGATGAAAAAAAAAAAAGAAAAAAAAATCAGCCATCCAGAGCAGTGTCCTCCTAATCTTCATTTATTTTGCATTTCATTATCCCACAAGTAACTCGCCTCCATGTCTAACCCTAGATGCCCTGTTTTTTTCCCCCCGAAAGTTATTAGTTCAAATATTAATGCATGCGAGTGATATATCCGGCCTGCGTTGATTGATGCCTTCCCAAAAAGGGGGAGACATGGCGGTATAAATTTTCAGAAGGTGGGGGCCAGTATTGCCCTGGCAGCAGGGTTTTTCAGATACATAATTCACACGCCCTGCAGGCATTGCTTTCAAGGCATCGGAGCCGCAGGGCGAAAAAAATAAGCAAGGCTCTTAAAAGTGAATGATTTTTGCTAATGCACAATTAATGCCATGGAAAAGCACAAAAGAGCAAGACTGGGTGATGGAAAGTTCTGATTAAGTTGGCACACTGGCGTTGACGAGTGTATCTCTTTTTTAAAAAAAAAAAAATTTTTAACCGTTTTAGTTCTGGGGTGGCATGTCCTTCTTTATTGCTCCAGAAGCACTTGGCAGTGTAGTAGTTTATTCTATTGAAGTACGAGCTTGAGGGAAATGGAAAGCAAAGACTTCTATGGTACCTAAGGCTTGATAATTGGCAGAACTCAACTTTAGTTCATTGTTTCATGGGCATTTATAGCACCGCTTGCATACTGTTGGTTGCCAAAAGTATGGATATTCTCCATCAAGGACAAAGAGAGAAACCTGAATGAGACCTGTTTTTCTGGGCACTCAATTCTAAGAACTTTGGAAGATGCTAGGTCCACATGACAGATTTGTACCTTTGAGGAATGCAGCTATTGCTTTATTTCCCACTATCTTCCATAATGCTTAGACAGATGTTGTATAGCTTTGCCAACTGGCTAAGCATCGAGCCTAACATAAGTCATCAATTCCTTGACTATAGAAAAAGTTGTCCTACACAATGTAGACTTAGCTTATCACAAATCAAATGTCAAAGTCTGAAGGAAGCCGGTGATGATGGAAGAAGTCCTGTAATGACTACCTTTGATGTGTTCAGAGAACTTTCAGGTACACTAGTGTCACATTACTGTAGAACATGGCAGAAGAACATCTTGCTAAGTTACAGAAGACTGATGGCCTTTTTCAGTAGAGGACTCCACAGGCAAGAGGTTTAAGATGACAAAGAGATGTTCACCACTGGATGGAAGCTTCAAGCCATGCAAGGGTTGAAAGTCCTGACAATGGGCTGTCTATAGTCTTATGCCATCCGTTTGATTTGGCCTAGCCTTTTTTCAAAAAGCATTTGTCTGATGTTATCCATATATCTCTCTTTCTATCATCCAGGGGATGTTTTAGATAACAGTGTTGCATCTCCCGGCACAGGGGACGATGATGACCCAGACAAGGACAAAAAGAGGCAAAAGAAAAGAGGCATATTCCCCAAAGTAGCAACGAATATTATGAGGGCGTGGCTTTTCCAACATCTCACGGTGAGTGATCACTACGTCTCATAGTGTTTTATTTCTAATCTGGAATGTCAAGTGTTAAAAGAAACCTATAAAAATTCCATAAAGAGTGCCTGCATTGAAAATGGACTGTTGATTGCCCTAATGATGGATTAATTTTTTATGAGGAGTCCATTTCCAGGGTGCACAAGAAAATTTGTGAACCTAGGGCATGTGTATGGTTGTATAGATGTTAGATACTGTTGGTGCTTGTTGGAGACTTACGCTAAGCCTTCATCTGTTACATAGTGAATGTCTCTTTACATTTCAAAACATAAAAAATATATAATTGTTAAGATCTGATTAAAACAATGTGGTTTTGGTATGGCCATAGGAAAATATATCTGTAAATATATTGTGAAGAAGGTCTGTGGATTGTCATTGAAGTTTTAGTTCAGAATGGATTGTTTGAGAAGGTCAAAAACTTACGGTAATAGTGATAAATTACACTAGACTTACAGTCTGTCGTAAGTGTGGAAGTTAAGGAGACTTGTGCAGGTTCTCTAATGGATGTAGTATACACCTTGGATGATACCTAAGCCCAAACTTAAGAATGAATTAAGAAAACCCAGTGTTCACATTTTATATGGGTCTTCTCTTATCATTTATCACTGACCCATAAATGTATGATCGCTAGTGATCTGTCCAATAGAATCACCAATCATCCCGAAAAGGAAGGTCTTGTCCCATGTGGATGAAGTGGTAGTTCATATGCGTAACCACTGATCCATTCACTGTATGCGGGAGCAGTGGTTACATATGTACATGAACATTCCCACAGGCCCATAAAAGATAGCTGAGCAGACATCCTGCGTAAACAGTATTAGTCCACTAACATGGAGGCTGTTCTCTTAAAGAGTTATTCCCAAAATGGTATTATTTTTCATACAGCACCGTAAATGCTTACTTATTGTTAATATACCGACTAAGTGCAAGATAAAGTGTCTTCTTTGCGTCTTTTTTCATTTCTATCTGTCCTTCGGTGCATCCAGCAGCACTTGTTTCTCCTCAGTGCTGCAGATCCCTCGCCCTCTCCTGTGTGCTCCTGACAAACCACAGCTCTCTCAGTTATCTGCAAGCTAATCTAAGGGTAAAGTTCACCTTATGTTTCTATGCACTCTCTGCTCTTGTACAGGACCCTGCCTGACCAATTTTATCATCTGCCATATACATCAGTACAACTGCACAGTGATTTTACATTATTAGCTGGTTCTAGCAGAGCTCAACTCTCCTCCACAATGGCAGGACATAGCTTTGTCTATTGCCTCTTCTGACAGATCATTTTTGTGAAACTGCAAATGCAGCTCTATTAATGCACATGGCAGAAGAAATTCCTCTCCTATATGCTTTAACAGTGCAGCATTTGAAGTTTCACAAAACTGATCTGTCAGCAGAAAGCAATAATCATGGCTCAACTAATCTCTGCCCCTGTATACAGCCCATCGTGCAGTATATCTCTCCTCTCAGTTCACTGTATAGACTCCATCCTGCAGCATATCACTTATCTCGGCCACCTGTATAAACCCCATGCTGCAGTATATTTCTCCTTTCATCCCTCTATATAGAGCCCATCCTGCAGCATATCTCTCCTCTCGGCCCCTTGTATAGAGCCTATCTTGCTGTATATTTCTCTTTTCATCCTCTCTATATACAGCTCATCCTGTAGTATATCTCTTCTCTCAGACCCCCTGTATAGAGCACATCCTGCACTATATTTCTCCTGTCTCTTCTGTATACAGCCCATCCTGCAGCATATTTCTCCTCTCAGCCCCTTATATATAGCCCATCCTGCTGTATATTTCTCTTTTCATCCCCTCTGTGTACAGCCCATCCTGCAGTATATGTCTCCTCTCAGACCCCCTGTATAGAGCACATCCTGCACTATATTTTTCCTTTCTGTCTCCTCTGTATAAAGCCGAACCTGCAGTATATCTATCCTCTCAGCCCCTTGTATATAGCCCATCCTGCTGTATATTTCTCTTTTCATCCCCTCTATATACAGCCCATCCTGCAGTATACCTCTCCTCTCAGACCCCCTGTATAGAGCACATCCTGGACTATATTTTCACTTTCTATCTCCTGTGTATACAGCGCATTCTGCAGTATATCTCTTCTCTCAGCCCCTTGCATGTAGCCCATCCTGCTGTATATTTCTCTTTTCATTCCCTCTATATACAGCCCATCCTGCAGTATATCTCTCCTCTCAGACCCCCTGTATATAGCACATCCTGCATTATATTTTTCCTTTCTGTCTCCTCTGTATACAGTTCATCATGCAGTTTATCTCTCCTCTCAGCCCCCAGAATATCACCCATCTACCCGCCCATTACTACTTCCTGGAATGAGCTTTTCACTGTAATGAAGGCACCACTGCCCCTTCTTGTGACATTATCCCTCACAGTTGAAGCTCTGTTCTAGACACATCCCAGAACAGAGCTATGCTTGTAGAACACCAGCTGGGAGAGGCTGCACTGTGCATGATCCACCATGAGATTAATCTACAGCAGGAGTGTCCCAATGGCAACTGGAGGGTAAATAGAGCCAGAAGGGGCATCCTTTGTGGGGTGATTTGTGCAAAATGGGCCAGATTTAAAAATGGGTTATATTGGCACAAACTAATAAACATGCATGTACAATATTATAAATCCATATTGTGATTTTGAGAATAGCCCTTTAGCAGATGGAGGTCCCAGCAGTCAGACCCCCAGGGATCATACATTTATCGGCTATCCTTTGATTGGATCATCACTTCATAGAGTTTGGTTGCTGTCACCATCCTACGTTTAAGACTTGTGGTGGGGAAAACCTGGCTAGTAGAGTAGTTTGTGTATTGATCTGGTTGGACATCACCGGACTTTTTTGTGACATCTTTATGTCCTTGCCTCGAGAAATGGAGGTGACAAGAACCAGGTTTCTTGTGACCCGGTGTTCAAGAAGAACCTGTTTTTTTGGCAAAGAGATGCTTCTTTTCGAAAGGTCTTTGACCTCTGTCCACTTAGCTAAGCGGAAATTCCGCTGAACATTGAACCGCTGGACTTCTTACTTAAGGAAAGGCAAAATAATGAGTCCTAGGCAAATACTAACTAATTGAAAGGGCTGTAAACCCATTACATATTGGTCAGAGATAATCAAGGGTATTTAATGACTTCTATCTATTCAGGAGCAGTGAAGCTTCAGCAGCCAGCCCTGAACCCTGCCATGTGCTTATTATCCTCATCATTAGTAGAATTACTTCACAGCTGTTCTTTGCTACATCACTTCGGCTGGGGGCCTTACCCACCATACAATGCATTAACCCTTGGTTTGCAGCCCCGTCATAACGCCCGCACGAAGAACGGCAGAGGGGAATGTCCCTGTCATCATTCTTATTTGCCCCTTAAGTAATGTGATACGTTGAGGGGGTACGTTTATTTCTAAAAAAAAAAAAAACTCCACAAGTGAAAACTTCAGGTTTAGCGATATGTATCATTGATATGAAACTTTTTTGTTTTTCTTTTTTTCTTCTCCTTTTATGACTGGGAGAAAAAGGAAGAATGATTACGGTTGTATATTGTAGTTCGGAGAAATTGCACTTTGCAAAGGGTTTATGCGGGTAGGCTTCTAGAGGAAAAGCTGAGATTTATAGGATCACCACGGCATTTCGTCATTTTTCTGTTCTTTTTTTTGGAATGTATGTAGAAGAAGAATTCTTTGCTATACTATGTGTTGTTAAAAAAAAGCAAACTGGAAGTTGTGCTAACTCAAAAAGTCAACTGGATATAGAGAGCGGTCTGTGCGCGAGCAAGGTAAACTAAGGTGACGGCCTTCCTTCATAGGGAACTCTTCCATTTCCAATCAATCAGCGGAATAGAATCAGATGGAGGGATTAAGAGGATCGCTATCGAATATGGCAACGCAATAAGAATGGATACATCAAAGATTTATGCCAGCGAGGAAGCCACTTACAGTTCTTCTTGTGCACTTAATTAAGGGGGGACACTCATTTCCTAAACTAATTATTGCATATTGTATATGTATGGACATAATAAATTACCTACTAGAGACTGACCCTAAATATATATCAGCACTACTTACTGTTTCACTATCCTTGCATTACTATTGACTAGGGGTGCAGTACACATGTTTCACTGTAAAGCATGCGTTAGAGATTTGTGCAGCAAACTCTCTGTGTAAATCAATATATTTTGCTAAATTGGTCTTTCCATTGACTAGGGGTGTAGTAAGGAGCCACTGTCGTAGTATGGCGATCAAGATTAGTTAAGATGTGGAGCATTATTACATATATGTACAACTTACGGCCCACTTTTTTTTCAATGCTTTGTGCTGATGAGGGGTAAACACTGTGAAACACGTGTCTGCAATGGAATTTCTGGTTTGGCTTCTTTTCCTAAACCCTAAAAGGGTTGATATTGACGTTTTCAGATTGGTACTTCTAATAGGCACTACAGTTCCAAGTCCTCATCCTTTCTGAAGAGACTATTTGCCTTGGACAATAAAGGCCCCTATACACATAGAACTAATGTTGGCTGGACTCACCGATATTGACTTGTTCAGTTAACTGTCCAATGTGTATGGGGGCACCGGCTGACTGGTGGTTGGGAGGAGATGACGATCGTGTATGTCTGATTTTGGATTGCTGATCTCATTGCTCCTCTATTAGAGATAAGATGTGTCCGTTGGCAGCTTTCTCATAGACAAGAGCAATAGTCCTGTGTATGGGAGAGTTGGTTGAGATAGCTGCTGGCCAAACAATTGGCCAGAGCACCGTTCAGCTGATAGCCATCTTTTGTGTATGGCCAACATCACGTATTCTGTAGCTCTGCGGGACACATCTACTTTTTGTAATGTAACTATGGCTTACTGGCTTGGCCTTGTAATGCCTATATCCTTGGTTACTAAGCCAAATGGGGCAAGTACTATAAAGATATTGAATTGCCTTTTGTGTCTATTTTTTGGATTTGTAGACTTTTTTGCATCCTAGTTTGGGTATAGTAGGTCAGGAGGCTTTTTCTGAGAGTTTATCACCCACAATGAAGTTAGATGAGTGTCCATGAGGCATGACTTCAGCTGTTCACTTTTTCTTATGATTCTATAGATTATATTTTTAGAAATGTTACAAATCCTGTAGCCACTCAGCACAACAGTCCCACCTCTAGACTGTTCCCATGCAGCGGGATTAAGCTCTAGAGCAGGAAAGGCAAGGTATTCCAGATACACAATGCGCTGACCTGCACTCCAAATACTCGCGGTGCCCATGGAAAGGGAGGGGGCGGACACTCTTCTCTAATTCCAGTGAGCCCTCCATTCACTCAATTGGCCTCTCAAGCGTCCCCACTTTCTCTCTGTCAAGTGCTCTTCTATTTTCCGCACAGAAAACATATTTAATCGTGGACAGAAGCAGGAAATCTTCAGTCACAAAGACACCACTTACTTAGGATTTAAGCTAAATGTTCCCTCATCAGGCGCAGCATTGTACATGGCTTTCTCAAGTGAGCTGTTTATATCAACTTCATTCCCTTTTTGGTGGGATCCTGGCATCCTCTGTGTGCCCCGCTTAACTGCTCATTACATGAAAGGTGAAATGTGCAGCCGTGATGGAATTTCTTGTCACTCCAGAATTTGTCACTTTATTACAGCACAGAACAGTCACCTCTCCGGACTTGTCGGGTTTAGTAAATATTTGTTTCCCCCCACGGAATAATAATCTTCTCGTAGTTTTGTGTTATTTCCTCTGAGAAAGTTATGAACAAACTGACAAGAGGGTGTTACCATTTCACTTACCAAAGAGGTGTGGTCCTGCACAGTCAGCCCTGATTGGACGCTGGCAGATTGTGTAGAGACACGCCCCTATCTGGTAACACACGATTGTCAATGTATTCATAAATATGAAAGATGCTCATTAATTGGGATGTTGAACACTGGTCTTCAAGAACGCACCGCTCCCCTAACTAATGACTTCCTGCAGGACGGGGGGCAGTGCATTCATGATTGTTTGCCAGTTTGAGCTAGAGGCAATGTTGCACCACTGATCCAAACTGTGCGCTCTGCAATACTGACTTAGCCCAAGAGTGATACTCATGCACCATTGGTAGCTTCTTGCTGACTCGGTTAGGCACCCCACAAGGACCAAAGCCATAGAAAATCCAAGATTCCGAGGCACCAGAGAAAATAGGGATAAACATAACCTTTATGCCATCCTTAAAAATCACATAGTGAAATGAACGTGAAGCAACGTTTCGGCCCAAAAGGGCCTTTTTCAAGCCAGAAATGCAATAAAACGGCTGTGATTTTTAAGGATGGAATAAATGTTTTATCCCTATTTACCCTGATGCCTCTGAATCTTGGATTTTCTCTGGTGTCTCAGAATCTTGGATTTTCTCTGGTGTCTCAGAATCTTGGATTTTCTCTGGTGCCTCAGAATCTTGGATTTTCTCTGGTGCCTCAGAATCTTGGATTTTCTCTGGTGCCTCAGAATCTTGGATTTTCTCTGGTGCCTCAGAATCTTGGATTTTCCCTGGTGCCTCAGAATCTTGAATTTTCTCTGCTGCCTTGGAATCTTGGATTTTCCCTGATACCTCAGAATCTTGGATTTTCCCTTATGCCTCTGAATCTTGTTTTTTCTCTCGTGCCTCAGAATCTTGGATTTTCTCTGGTACCTCAGAATCTTGGATTTTCTCTGATGCCTAGGATACTTGGATTTTCTCTGGTGCCTCGGAATCTTGGATTTTCCCTGGTGCCTCAGAATCTTGGAATTTCTCTGGTGCCTAGGAAACTTAGATATTCTCTGGTACCTCAGAATCTTGGATTTTCTCTGATGCCTAGGAAACTTGGATTTTCTCTGGTGCCTCAGAATCTTGGATTTTCTCTGGTGCCTTGGAATCTTGGACTTTCCCTGGTGCCTAGGAAACTTGGATTTTCTCCGGTGCCTCAGAATCTTGGATTTTCTCCGGTGCCTCAGAATCTTGGATTTTCTCTGGTGCATTGGAATCATGGATTTTCTCTGGTGCATTGGAATAATGGATTTTCTCTGCAATACCGTAAGTAGATGCAGCTTTGCCTCTGCAGCATCAGTGAAGCACAGATGCTTCCTTTAGAGCAGCTCTTACAAGTTTATTGGAAAAACTTGTCAGTATTCCGTTCCTTGCTGAGGAGACCACCACTACTGATGGACTGCTGAGGTGGCCGGTAACCTAGGCAATGAGCAATAATATTTTAAAAAAAAAAAATCTCTTTATTCTTGAGAATATAGAGAATTTTTAATCACAAGTGAATTGCAAAGTTGCTTGTTTTTACAAACACTTTGTAATTTTAACCTTTTATCTTGTTTAGGTGATTGGGCAATGATGATGTTGCAACAGTGTACATATGTCTTTGTAGCGGCCCCACTGCCGCAGGGCCGAGGGGTACCCGGTACCGGGCCTCTGAGTCTCTGCTCTGGGGTTGTCACGGTGGCTAGACCCGATCCGTGACCCTGCTGAGGGGCGTACAGTAATAGATGTAGATGATGGTAGTGGTGGTGGTGGTGCGGTGCAGTAAATAACGAGGACACCAGGTTGCAGTCTCTTTACCTCTTTACTGAAGATCTCTGGGTCCTCAGTCCGGAATACGGTTCACCAGGCTGCGCAAGTCCGGCCGGTCCAATGGCACCTCCAGAGTTCTCTTTGCAGGTGGAAATCTGTGCCTTCCTGCTAGCGCTATGTGTTGTGGTCCTCCCCTGCTGTGCTTACGGGATAGTCCCCACAACTGTTGTGTCTGTTTCTCGTGTTCCCTCACAACTCGATTAGATGATGTTCTGCTAATCCTCCGTCCCTCCCGGTGTTATGGTTAGGACGCACCCGTATGACGGGTAGGCTCGGAGCTCTTCCGGGACCCTAGAGTCGCCCCTCTCCACAGGTTGCCCCCTATGTCTTCTTAGGTGATTTAGGTGAGACAGCCCGCCTATGACTGACTGTCCTGCCGTTGGTTTGAAGTATTGCCTGAAGCTATTTGTATAGAAATACTTCCTCGGCGTTCCGGCCGCCGGCTTTGCGCCTCAGTAGGATGTTGCCTCGATCTTACAGCACGACTCCTACTGGTATTCTCCTTCTTGCTTTGATCTCGTTTCTCACTCAGCACAATATATCTCGCTTCTGATCCTTTCTTAGGGCACCGCCGCTATGCTGAGCAGGCACGGTCCCGTAGCTTTCTCTCTGTTTGCCAGGCATCTGTCAGGATCCCACCCCTGACAGGGACCCTACCGAATCTTCCCCTACAACACCCTCTGCCACAGGGTGTTGCCTGGTTCCAACCCAGTCAGCATTCTCCCTAACTTCCTGCCTGACCCCCAGTTTTACCAGTATGTGAGGAGTGGCCTAATGAATAGTACCCTTAGCTCCCCCTGGAGGCCCGACTGTGAAAAGTATTGGTGTCTGTGATACCTGGTCAGATGAACTCCTTCAGTGCCATCAGACGTACCATAGCCCCCCTTAGTGGCGGAGCCATAGTACTGCAACGACCAGGACTCTGGGGCGCTGCATCTTCTTATGTGAACGTGCCCATGTGTGCTGCTTCCATGTACTTTTTAGGCCAAGGCAGTAGCACATAAGTAGCTCCATGATGGCGCCCGGATGGTGGCTGCATCTTGTAGGGCTTACGCCGCAGTGACTATGTCCCATCTCGTGTGTCTATGATCGTACCGTTGGGCTTCTCGGCTGTAATGTCTCCTTCCCTCCTACATTTTATATATTTATGACTCGGTTGTTTAGTAGATATCAAGCACAATTGATTTTTTTTTTCCGGCTTCGAACAGCGACACAGACACAAAACGACCTTTCCCCGGAGAACTGGCACTCTAATGTTCCTTACTACAGGAGCGATAATCTGAGATCGGTAAAACCCAACAGAGTGAGATTTAGCAATGAAAGGATCATTGTGAAGGGAACACTGTGGGTTTGAAGTGTAAAACTCCACAGAAATCTCTGATACCCAAACCTGTGAGATCTGACAGGTCTCCTCTAGCTATCTCAGGGACTTCCTACTTCAAAGACCAGCATGCAGCGCTGCGCTCCTCCTTATCCCCTGTTCACATGTTTTAGGCACTTGCAGCTAATTATAGCATCCATCCCTCTGCTCTCCCCTCTCTCCATCTCTCTGTTCCCTTCCTTCACGTCTCTTGCCTCTGCTGGGAGAGATCCTCCTCACCATTCCACCATTCCCCCCATTCTGTGCCATCTGTCATGTTTTTTTTTCTCCTGATTCTATATTTAAAGGAGCAGTCCCTATTTACAAAGAACTGGTGGCTCTATATCTTCCTTCTTTCAGCACATAAATTAAAGGCTTAACCTTTCACTCCAGAAGAGCTGACTACACAATCCCGGATAATGAATGGTGGGCTGCTGTAGAATAGAAATGGGTCAATGACTTCCTGGCGCATTTTATTCTCCTATTCAGCCTGAACTCCGAGAATCCACGTAAGGCCGCCGTGTAATATGTCGTATAGGTGAGCGGAAAGCCCTGCCAAAATCATTCAGGTGGTAATTCAGTTTTCAGATAGACACACATAGCACATGGGCGTCTACCGGCCCAAGAAAACAAGTCTGCTGCTTTAACTGAACAGCAGCCAATAATTAGTTGTGAATATATTTAACATAGCCGTGCAGGCTGCAACACAATATGCTCAGTAAGATCCAGCTGGACGGACGAAAATACACCGGCCCTTGGAATTATGGGCATCGTCCTTATTGTAATTCATCAGAAAGCTTCCTAAAAGTATGTCGCTGATGCACACAGTAGCACTGTACAAAAAGCGGGCGTTGTGGGGGGCACGTACGATACGAAAATGATCAAGATGTTTCAGATTTGCCCTTCCTATACAACAAGCATAAACATTTCTTAAAGAGAATCTGTCACCCGTTTTTTGCCAGCAGCATAGAGGCAGAGAGCCTGATTCCAATGATGTATCTCTTTCTGAGCTGTTTGCTGTCATTTTGATAAAATCCCTGTTTTATCTGCTGCAGATCTACCAGTTCTCTGAATGCTGAGCTCTGTGTAACCCCGCCCACACCACTGATTGGCTGCTTAGTGCCCATGCACAGTGTGAACAGAAAGCTGCCAATCAGTGGTGTGGGTGGGGTTATACAGAGCTCAGCATTAGAGAACTGGTAGATCTGCAGCAGATAAAACAGGGATTTTATTAAAATGGCAGCAAGCAGCCCAGTAAGTGACACATTGTTGGAATTAGGTTCTCTGCCCCTACATCATGCCGCTCTCAGTTTACTTAGTAAAAACCTGGTGACCGATTCCCTTAAAGACAACTTAGCGCTACACCTCTGTATGGACATGGAGCAGGATCCCCGGACAGCTTTCTGCAGATGGTTGTATCATGCTTATGGAACAGAGTAAGACTGTAATAGGTCAGATAATGACTTAGAGGATAGCTACCTTTAGGTGTCATTAGAGAAACATCTCTTCCTTTTAGAAGAGAGCAAATAAGCAGATCTTTACCAAGAGAGCATTCCTTGGCCTGTATGACCTGCAGCTCCCGCTAGCTTTCTACCCAAGGAGAAACATGATCCTAAGAAAACTCCATTTATCTGATGGATAAGTGTGTATGTTCAAATGGACCCTCCTCTTATGGGCGCAGTCAGATGGCCGTATAAATCGGGCTTAGATCGGACTGGCTGGCGACTCTCCCGCCCCGAGCCTGACAGCTGCATAGAAAGACATGAAGCCGTCACGTTTGGGTTGGGAGAGCCACCACCACTACGTTCTGATCTTGGCCTGGCCGTCTGCCTGCGCCCTATGTGCAAGTTCTCCTGGAGGTCTAGGGATATTGTGTGTCATTTAGGTTTCCCACTTTCAACAACTCAATTTTCCTCTTCTGGGGGAACTAAACCTTGATTTTGTGTCCTGGTGGAAGTCAGGAGCAAGACCAGCACTCCGTGAGCTTCAGCAAAGGGAAGCCATTGATCGCTGACATTTGCTTATCCTTCTCGTATGGAGAGTTGTGGAAGGTTGGTCCTTTTATAGAGGGCTTGTGATAGGTAGCATCCTTCTGCCCATTTTGTGTGGCCTGTTACCGGTGTCGGACTGGGGTGCCAAGGGCCCACCAGTAACATTGACTTTGGGGGGGCCCTCATCTGCATACAAATACTACACTACCCTTGTCACAAATGTACCTATATCTCTATATAGTAATACACTGGGTAGTGTGGTTAATGAGTGATGAGATGCTGCTTTTTTCTGTACAGAGTGAGTCAAGTGAATTATGCCAAGTACTGCCCATACAGTGGGGCTGGGGGCCCAGATCTACACAGGGGCCACCGGGGGGTTACCCTGTTACCCTGTGGGCCAGTCCAAGCCTGCCTGTTACCCTTTTTTTTATTAGCACCTGGATTTCAATAAAAAAAAAAAAACTTTACAAGTTCTATCATTTCGCTACTGTTTTGAATGGGGAGCACAGGGTATAGGATTACAGAGACTTCTAGTCTAGATTGCTGCTGGGATTATGATAATATGTCTCAGTCATATTTGCAGGTTTTCGAAAAGTGAGAAGCCGAGCTTCCGCTACGGTTACATGGAATTACTCGGCACATTCCCGCGGTGATTGGCAGGCTTGCTCAGTCACTCCCAAGCAATCACTGGCACATTTAAACCTTTATTATCATTTTATGATATAATGACATAACCCGATCCGTTCCTTTCCATTAGATATTTTTATTTTATTTACATGTTTTTGCTTTTTTTTTGCCTGAGACTCCCAGATCTGCCGGCACTAATCTCAGCTGCTTTGCTTAAATCGTGTCTGTCTCTTCTGCCCAAGAAGAAAGAAACTCAGGTTTTTATTCATCTTATAGTCTAACATTTTAGTGCCAGGATAAAGCAACATTTGTGTATTTTGCTGCTTACTACTCAGAGATGATACCGAACGTTAGAAAAAGAGTCGCTACTTGGTCCAAAGACGGCTAAAGATTAAAAAGTTTCCATACTTATTAATACATCTGATGGGATGAAGTGAAAACGGGGTCCCGGACCCTGAATGCAACCATCGTGTAGACATTAGATGTTTACATTTGCTTTTTTTCTGTTATTGGAGGTGTAACAGACCCCCAAAAACATGTATCATTGATATTACCATGGTCTTCTTATGCGGGAAAAAAGGGCCATTGGACCCCCCTCAGTCATGATGGCCTCCAGGTGACTTCTACCTCTGCACCACCTATGGCTATGCCGCCAGCTATGTGCATGGACATGTATAATTTATAGATATAAGTATGTTTGAGTTTAGGTTTGTGGATACAGCTCACCCCATCAAATATAGGTATGTTGTTCAATCAGTTTTTTTACTGTGACTTCATTAAAATAGTAGAATGGGCATAAAAAAAAAATATATATACAGGTCCTTCTCAAAAAATTAGCATATAGTGTTACATTTCATTATTTACCATAATGTAATGATTACAATTAAACTTTCATATATTATAGATTCATTATCCACCAACTGAAATTTGTCAGGTCTTTTATTGTTTTAATACTGATGATTTTGGCATACAACTCCTGATAACCCAAAAAACCTGTCTCAATAAATTAGCATATCAAGAAAAGGTTCTCTAAACGACCTATTACCCTAATCTTCTGAATCAACTAATTAACTCTAAACACATGCAAAAGATACCTGAGGCTTTTAAAAACTCCCTGCCTGGTTCATTACTCAAAACCCCCATCATGGGTAAGACTAGCGACCTGACAGATGTCAAGAAGGCCATCATTGACACCCTCAAGCAAGAGGGTAAGACCCAGAAAGAAATTTCTCAACAAATAGGCTGTTTCCAGAGTGCTGTATCAAGGCACCTCAATGGTAAGTCTGTTGGAAGGAAACAACAGACACCCTCTTGCTTGAGGGTGTCAATGATGGCCTTCTTGACATCTGTCAGGTCGCTAGTCTTACCCATGATGGGGGTTTTGAGTAATGAACCAGGCAGGGAGTTTTTAAAAGCCTCAGGTATCTTTTGCATGTGTTTAGAGTTAATTAGTTGATTCAGAAGATTAGGGTAATAGGTCGTTTAGAGAACCTTTTCTTGATATGCTAATTTATTGAGACAGGTTTTTTGGGTTATCAGGAGTTGTATGCCAAAATCATCAGTATTAAAACAATAAAAGACCTGACAAATTTCAGTTGGTGGATAATGAATCTATAATATATGAAAGTTTAATTGTAATCATTACATTATGGTAAATAATGAAATTTAACACTATATGCTAATTTTTTGAGAAGGACCTGTATATATATATATATATATATATATATATATCCTAAAACACTTCTGATAAAAGGAGAGACTTTGTAAACTCCTGAAGGAGCTGGCGAAACCTTTGAACATTATAGAAATGTACCCGGACCCGTCTGGAAGTCAGCACATCTAAGAGGTTTCCTGGGCATGATGGTGAGATGCTTTGTAAATGGGCTGAGCTATAGCTTAAATTAAGGGCCAAGGGGACAAGGAAGGGAAAGATCTCTTGAAGAGGGAGAATGGTCTCTAAAAAGAGGCATGACTATGAGCATGAAACATTGTCAAGCATGGATATGTACAGTGTGTGTCCTTGGATATGACCATGACACAAACTAATCCATTGTGCATAAATTCCCAAACTGAAAAATTATAATAAGGCCGGAGTCACACTACAGCGAGATACGGCAGAGTCTCGCAGGTTAAAAACAAGCTCTGGCCCCGGCACTTGGAGCGGAGCGTGCGGCTCCATGTATTGCTATGCGGCCACACGCTCCGCTCTGGAGTGTCAGCGCCAGAGCTTGGTTTTAACCTGCGAGACTCGGCCGTATCTCGCTGTGTGTGATCCCGGCCTAATAAGAAAACTTGGATCACAATGTGACATTTTAATTTTGAGAAAGTTAAAGACCTCTTCCGATAACTTATTGTCATTTTTCAATGTTGACACCACCAGAAGACACGGTATAATCCTTAAGGTAAAAAAAATAATGCACCAGGCTGACAAATATCCGAACTCTTTGTCCCCAATATAATGACAGGTTAAAAACCAAAAACTCCCCTGTTGGTAAGTGACCTTTTTTGTCAAGGGCATAGCATGGTGCAGGGAAACACAAAACAAAATGAAGGCCTTTGCTTGTGTTTTGGCTGGTGGCAGACGCTGCTGTAATTAATCATCTCTGTCCAAGCTCCACTGTAACCTGAACCTTCCTCCCCAGTGTGTCTGGATGGCAGCAGTCTTCAAAGGACAACTAACAGGCCTGTGCTCTCAGTCACAGGTAGGACCGCCAGATATTGCCGGGTCCTCCCAGCTTAACTCTACCAGCACCAAAATAGAATATATATATATATATATATATATATATATATATATATATATATATATATATATATATATATATAGTTCAAGAAGTAATAGAAAACCATAAAATGACCAGACGATTAAATCATACCGAGACAAAAGATAGGGCTAAGGTGAGAAGTCCTGCTAAAAAAATGGTGACCGCAGTACTGAAAGAGTTAAGGCTTGGACAACTGGTTCTCAAGACATTTCCCATAGTACAACTGTGGAGGACAAACTTGTACTTCTTCCCTAACTACATGGCAGATTTAAAGCAAAAGCTCCTCTCAAGGACAAGCTTGTACCACGGCTGTGGCCCCTATAGCCCACGCATGTCGTTGTGCAATGTTTAAAAAAAGAAAAAAACAGGTTAAACAACTTTTAAAGCAAAACTAACCAAACATATCCTATCTGTCAGTCTGCAGAGCAAGAATTCACTTTTTTTATGTTCAAAATATATTTGTGCATATTAGTTCATTTGATCAGGATTTTGCTATGTAATCTGAGAACAGCATGAAGTAGGGCCAGAGATGCCTATTCCAGTAATGTTTCACTTACTGAGGTGCCTGCTGTAGTTTTGTTAAAATCCTTGTTTTATCTGCTCTATATAACCCCGCCCACATCATTGATTGGCAGCTTTCTATGTACACTGCGCATAGGCAGAAAGCTGCCAATCAGCGGTGGGGGTGTGGATGGACTACCTGGTCGTAAAAGAAAGTAGTATTATAAAATATTACGCTAGAAGAGAGGGAGACCGATAGCAAGAATCAAAATAGACAACCCATTGGCTAAAACAGAGGGGTCCTCGATATGTAGTGATGCCCCCTGTTGTCGCTATTTGGGGCGCCAGGATGCCCAGAGCTTTGCTCTCGCGAGTTCCGTCACATCCGAGGCTGTTTATATTGATGGGAAATCTTCACTGTTACCACAATTCCTTAAACAAATGTCTCGCATGGCACTTAGACGTCACTGTTTGCTCACTGTGGTTTGGAAGCTGTCGGTTCACACGTGTGGATTCAGATAAAGACAGAATAAGCTGCACTTCACCTCATAAAACAAGTATTTCACCACCACACCTGAAGGATTAGTTCTCTTTTTGGATAATGCAGCGTTGAATTCAATGACAGGCAGAACGTGTTTGGGGGCTGCTTGTAGGGTTAAGCAGCAAGCGAGGATCGGGAGACCAACCACCCTCTGCTGTGCCCTCTGCTGTGCAATGAATGATGGAATCGCACACAGTGCAGAATTATGGTGCGTGCTTAGCCGTGTAATACCTTGTTATGTTGTGGTGCGGAAGCGTCTCATTGGTGCAGCGTACAAGTCAAAGGAGTTGTCTATTAAAGACAAGTTTTGTTTTGTTTGCAATCATTTTTTGCAATTAGGTTTCATTAAAAAGGTTGCAGCGTTTGGCTTTTACACAGCGTCTTTGTTTCACTGCACATTCAACTTTAATGTGATCTGACGTCCTCAGTCGGCTCAGAGGAGCCCAGAAAAAGACAGGTAAAAGTTACAAACTTCCAGGAAGATTAATATAATGAGCTGACTGACGGATTCTCAGTTAACTCATTCTCCAGTCGGCAATGAACAGGGCAACACAGTGATAAAAATATTTTTATGTAACTCACTGAGTTGAGAAGAAATTGTGAGTTACCAGCCATGTCAAATCACCGAACGTCCATCACAGTATTAAAATGAGCTGTACAAAGTAATATTAGGAAATAAGTAGATGTTCCTCTAAGGGCGGGTGCACATGACCGTGTTCTCTCCATCCAAGAAAAACAGTCCGAATATTCTGATCGGAGTTTGAGCAGACTGTTTTTCTCAGAGGTGTAGAGGAAAAAAAAGTTTTGCCACCTTCTCCTTTCTTTGGACCACACTATGAGTTCGGTCCGATGGTTTTCACAATCCCATAGACTTACATTACTGATTTTGATCTGACACTCAGATCAAAATCGAACATGTCTCCAATTTTTTTCCTCAGATCACTTCGACCCCCATTACCCCAATATTTATTACCTATCCTTAGGACCAGATCATACAAAATAAGGTAAAAAAAAAGTCACTTTTTCTCTTGTCACAATGTAACTATGCTAAAAAAAAATTAACAGCACTAAACATTAAAAAGTGATTTTACATTTGCATCATTTTTCTAATACATTAATGAATTTATAAGCGATTGGATTTAATGTTAAAAAAATATTTTAAAACCTACAAAGATGCACTGCTCACATCCAGTTTATGATCTGCATTTGTAGTATGTGCCGGAACATGTCCTTTTTTATTCACTGGATATCGTTGTATAGAATAATGGAGCGTACTTTACTGTTCTAAAAATTTTCTTGTGGCAGACAGATATATTCCAGTCAGAGAGAGGCTGCTCCTATGACCTCTGTCCGGCTGATGTAGTCGGAGAGAGGCCAATACTATTATCTCCGCCTGGCTAATGTAGTCGGAGAAAGGTCGCACCTATGACTTCTGTCTGGCGAATGTAGTCGGAGAGAGGTCGCTCTTATGACCTCCGTCTGGCTAATGTAGTCGGAGAGAGGTCGCTCTTATGACCTCCGTCCGGCTAATGTAGTCGGAGAAAGTCGCTCTTATGACCTCTGTCCGGCTAATGTAGTCGGAGAGAGGTCGCTCTTATGAACTCTGTCCGGCTAATGTAGTCGGAGAGAGGCCGCTCCTATGACCTCCATACGGCTAATGTAGTTGGAGAAAGGTCGCTCCTATGACCTCCGTCCGGCTAATGTAGTCGGAGAGAGGCTGCTCCTGTGACCTCTGGCTAATGTAGTCGGAGAGAGGCTGCTTCTATGACCTCTGTCCGGCTAATGTAGTCAGAGAGAGGCTGCTTCTATGACCTCTGTCTGACTAATGTAGTCGGAGAGAGGCTGCTTCTATGACCTCTGTCTGGCTAATGTAGTCGGAGAGATGCCGTTCCTATGACCTCCTTCTGGCTAATGTAGTCAGAGAGAAGCCGCTCCTATGACCTTTGTCTGGCTAATGTAGTCAGAGGCTGCTCCTATGACCTCCTTCTGGCTAATGTAGTCAGAGACAGGCCCCTCCTATGACCTTTGTCTGGCTAATGTAGTCGGAGAGAGGCCAATCCTATTATCGCCGTCTGGCTAATGTAGTCGGAGAAAGGTTGCTTCTATGACTTCTGTCTGGCTAATGTAGTCAGAGAGATGCCGTTCCTATGACCTCCTTCTAGCTAATGTAGTCAGAGAGAAGCCGCTCCTATGACCTTTGTCTGGCAATGTAGTCAGAGAGAGGCTGCTCCTATGACCTCCTTCTGGCTAATATAGTCAGAGACAGGCCCCTCCTATGACCTTTGTCTGGCTAATGTCGGAGAGAAGCCACTCCTATTACCTCCTTCTGGCTAATATAGTCGGAGAGAAGCCGCTCCTATGACCTCTGTCAGGCTAATGTAGTCGGAGAGAGGCTGCCCGTATGACCTCCATCTGGCTAATGTAGTCGGAGAGAGGCTGCTTCTATGACCTCTGTCTGGCTAATGTAGTCGGAGAGATGCCGTTCCTATGACCTCCTTCTGGCTAATGTAGTCAGAGAGAAGCCGCTCCTATGACCTTTGTCTGGCTAATGTAGTCAGAGGCTGCTCCTATGACCTCCTTCTGGCTAATGTAGTCAGAGACAGGCCCCTCCTATGACCTTTGTCTGGCTAATGTAGTCGGAGAGAGGCCAATCCTATTATCGCCGTCTGGCTAATGTAGTCGGAGAAAGGTTGCTTCTATGACTTCTGTCTGGCTAATGTAGTCAGAGAGATGCCGTTCCTATGACCTCCTTCTAGCTAATGTAGTCAGAGAGAAGCCGCTCCTATGACCTTTGTCTGGCAATGTAGTCAGAGAGAGGCTGCTCCTATGACCTCCTTCTGGCTAATATAGTCAGAGACAGGCCCCTCCTATGACCTTTGTCTGGCTAATGTCGGAGAGAAGCCACTCCTATTACCTCCTTCTGGCTAATATAGTCGGAGAGAAGCCGCTCCTATGACCTCTGTCAGGCTAATGTAGTCGGAGAGAGGCTGCCCGTATGACCTCCATCTGGCTAATGTAGTCGGAGAGAGGCTGCTTCTATGACCTCTGTCTGGCTAATGAAGTCAGAGAGAGGCTGCTTCTATAACCTCTGTCTGGCTAATGTAAGGCCACTCCTGTGACCTCTGTCTGGCTAATGTAGTCGGAGAGAGGCTGCTTCTATGACCTCCGTCTGGCTAATGTAATCGGAGAGAGGCCGCTCCTATGACCTCCGTCCGGCTAATGTAGTCAGAGAGAGGCCACTCCTGTGACCTCCGTCCGGCTAATGTAGTCGGAGAGAGGCTGCTTCTATGACCTCCGTCTGGCTAATGTAGTCAGAGAGAGGCTGCTTCTATGACCTCTGTGTGGCTAATGTAGTCGGAGAGAGGCCAATCCCATTATTGCCGTCTGGCTAATGTAGTCGGAGAAAGGTTGCTCCTATGACTTCTGTGTGGCTAATGTAGTCGGAGAGATGCCGTTCCTATGACCTCCTTCTGGCTAATGTAGTCGGAGAGAAGCCGCTCCTATGACCTCTGTCAGGCTAATGTAGTCAGAGAGAGGCTGCTCCTATGACCTCCTGGCTAATGTAGTCGGAGACAGGCCCCTCCTATGACTTTTGTCTGGCTAATCTTGTCAGAGAGAAGCCACTCCTATGACCTCTGTCAGGCTAATGTAGTCAGAGAGAGGCTGCTCCTATGACCTCCTGGCTAATGTAGTCGGAGACAGGCCCCTCCTATGACTTTTGTCTGGCTAATCTTGTCAGAGAGAAGCCACTCCTATTACCTCCATCTGGCTAATATAGTCAGAGAGAAGCCGCTCCTATGACCTCTGTCAGGCTAATGTAGTCGGAGAGAGGCTGCCCCTATGACCTCCATCTGGCTAATGTAGTCAGAGAGAGGCCGCTCCTATGACTTCCGTCCGGCTAATGTAGTTGGAGAGAAGCCGCTCCTATGACCTCCATCCGGCTAATGTAGTCGGAGAGAGGCTGCCCCTATGACCTCCATCTGGCTAATGTAGTCGGAGAGAGGCCACTCCTATGACCTCCGTCCGGCTAACGTAGTCGGAGATAGGCTGCTCCTATGACCTTTGTCTGGCTAATGTAGTCGGAGAGAGGCCGCTTCTAGGACGTCCGTCCGGCTAATGTAGTCGGAGAGAGGCCGCTCCTATGACCTCTGTCAGGCTAATGTAGTGGGAGAGAGGCTGCCCCTATGACCTCCATCTGGCTAATGTAGTCAGAGAGAGGCTGCTCCTATGACCTCCGTCCGGCTAATGTAGTCAGAGAGAGGCTGCTCCTATGACCTCTGTCTGGCTAATGTAGTCGGAGAGAGTCTGCTCCTATGACCTCCGTCCAGCAAACGTAACCCTGTGGACACATTTAGCGTTTATATCAGGAGCTTTTGTGGTGTACATACTATTCATGTATCAAAAACATGATAGCCTAAAATGAATCCTATCTGATATAGATACAGTTTTGGATTTGCTGGAAAAGAGGACTGGGGAAAAAAGTTGCGGCTCTACCCTACAACACCACACTGTGAAGGGATTTTCTATTTGCAAATTAATCAGGTAAAGGCGTTCCTGAGCCAGACCCCACTCTTCTCCCTTTTCTGATAAATATCTTACATATGTTTACAAAGAAACCAAAATATGAGAACCATTTCAGAAATGAGGCTACTCAGATTACGGGTGCAGGATGAATAGAGCTTGTAGCATCTCTGAGCTTTATATCGCCCTCTCTACCAAAGATCAACAGCGAACCGGTAAGATAAATTTCACTATTCTTCGGTTCTGGAGCAAACACAGCTGTCTGACAAACCGAGTGACTCATGTTTATATATATATTATATATATATATATATATATATATATATATATATATATATATATATAATGTGTAGGCAAAGTGCAATGCTGGGGACTCGATTAATTATTGCATCGGTGCCCATTTTTTGCCTAGTTTTAGGTGCTTTTCTCCTGAACAATATTCATCTTTCCATTTAATCCTTTGTTATGTCACTTCTTTATGTGCTCGCCTGTTTTTTTCTGTTAGTTCGCCACAATGGGCAGAATTTAGGGTTTCCAGGTGTTTTCACCTGATTCATTACTTGTGACTTTTTGAAAAGGCGCATAATTTTTTGCAAATGTACCCCAGTTTTTACCTGGAGTGATTTTATTTCTGTTGCAAATTTTGTCACAAAGTTTGCTACATTTAAGTAGAACATGCAACTTTTTTACCTAGCCAGTCAAAAAACGGAAATAAAGTGCATTTTTTTATTTTGTGCAAAAATTATGACCCGCGTGTGCCATTTTAAATAATCTTGTGCAAAAATAAAATAAAAAATCAGTGAATACCACAAGACAAGAAAAGCAATTTCAAAATATTGCAAAGGGTGAATTACGCCAGAACCTTGCGTCTTAACTCATGTTATCATTTTGAAGGGCTCCCTGACTATTCATCAATGCCCCTTTACTAAATGTGAAAAAACTTTAAAAATAGCAAGATGTTCTAGTTGGACTATGATCATTCACTTTTCCATTTCATTTTACTTTATCCTGATCTGCTAGAGGAGCAGAAAAAAAGGGAAATAAAATGTTCACGTATATGATCCATTCATGGTTTTCTTTTTAAATATCTCCAGTTGGTATCCGTTTCATCTGCAATCCAATTTTTGCACGGACAAAAACCAGTCGGCATAACTTTTTATTACTGTCCCAAAAACATATAACAGACGTAAAGAACAATTCCGTTTTCGTTTAGTTTTTTTTTTTTTTATCATGAAAGTCCGTTGTAAAAGGACTATAATGGATGACCAGCTATTATGCTTCCCATTTACCGGTTTCATTTTTAAACTGTCTGTGTGGCCAGAACATTACAAGTGTTCAGAGAAACGTCTAGTAAAAACACATTTTCTAAGTGGATCAAAAATGGATATAATCGAATACCAAAGTTTCCATTCATTAACTGATCCATCAAATGTTGGTTTCCATTTATTAAACCTTTTCCGGTAATTTCCATTACTATTTTCAACTAGATCCATTACAAACGTATCCAGCATGGAAATGTGAACATAGCCTAAAGGCCCCCATACACAGAGTAATATTGAGTAAACTTGACTGCTGTTTATCTGATATGTATGAGGGCTTGGGCAACTGATGGTCGAGAGAGATGTCGATTAGGTATGTCTGATTTCAGACTGTCAATCACATTGTTATCCCACAGTTAAGCTGCCAATGTGTCAGTCGCTTCTGTGTTTGGGAGAGTCGACAGAGATGGCTACCGGCTGAACGAGTGCTTCAGTTTTTAGGAGAGGTGCCTGAGATTGCTGTCGGGTGAAGGAGCGCTCCTGTGTTTGGGAGAGTCGGCTGAGCTTGCTGCCGGCTGAACGAGCGCTTCCATGTTTGGGAGAGTTGGCTGAGATTGCTGCCGGCTGAAAGAGCGCTTCTGTGTTTGAGAGAGTCGGCTGAGCTTGCTATCGACTGAAAGAGCGCTCCTGTGCTAGGGAGAATTGGTTGAGATTGCTGTCGGCAGAACGAGCTCTCCTGTGTTTGAGAGAGTCAGCTGAGATTTCTGTTGACTGAACAAGCACTCCTGTGTTTGGGAGAGCCAGCTGATATTGCTGCCATCTGAACGAGCGCTCCTGTGTTTGGGAGAGTCGGCTGAGCTTGCTGTCAGGTGAACGAGTGCTCCTGTGTTTGGGAGAGTCAGCTGAGATTTCTGTTGACTGAACGAGCGCTCCTGTGTTTGGGAGAGTCGGCTGAGATTGCTGTCTGCTGAACGAGTGCTCCTGTGTTTGGGAGAGTCAGCTGAGATTTCTGTTGACTGAACGAGCGCTCCTGTGTTTGGGAGAGTCGGCTGAGATTGCTGTCTGCTGAACGAGTGCTCCTGTGTTTGGGAGAGTCAGCTGAGATTTCTGTTGACTGAACAAGCACTCCTGTGTTTGGGAGAGCCAGGTGAGATTGCTTTCTGCTGAACGAGCGCTCCTGTGTTTGGGAGAGTCGGCTGAGCTTGCTGCTATCTGAACGAGCACTCCTGTGTTTGGGAGAGTCCAATGAGATTGCTGTCAGGTGAACGAGTGCTCCTGTGTTTGGGAGAGTCGGCTGAGATTGCTGCCATCTGAACGAAAACTCCTGCGTTTGGGAGAGTCGGCTTAGATTGCTGCTTGTTGAATGAGCGTCCTGTTTTTGGGAGAGTCGACTAAGATTGCTGTCTGCTGAACAAGCGCTCTTGTATTTGGGAGAGTCGGCAGAGATTGCTGTTGGCTGAACGAGCTCTCCTGTGTTTGGGAGAGTCGGCTGAGATTGCTGTCGGCTAAACGAGCTCTCCTGTGTTTGGGAACGCTGGCTTAGATTGCTGTCAGATGAACGAGCGCTCTTGTATTTGGGAGAGTTGGCAGAGATTGCTGCTGGTTGAAAGAGCGCTCTTGTATTTGGGAGAGTCGGCAGAGACTGCTGTTGGCTGAACGAGCTCTCCTGTGTTTGGGAGAGTCAGCTGAGATTGCTGTTGGCTAAACGAGCTCTCCTGTGTTTGGGAAAGCTGGCTTAGATTGCTGTCAGATGAACGAGCGCTCTTGTATTTGGGAGAGTTGGCAGAGATTGCTGCTGGTTGAAAGAGCGCTCTTGTATTTGGTAGAGTCGGCAGAGATTGCTGTTGGCTAAACGAGCTCTCCTGTGTTTGGGAAAGTTGGCTTAGACTGCAGTCAGATGAACGAGCGCTCTTGTATTTGGGAGAGTCGGCAGAGATTGCTGCTGGTTGAATGAACACTTGTGTTTGGGAGCGTCAGCTGAGATTGCTGTCGGCTGAACGAGCTCTCCTGTGTATGGGAGAGTCAGATTAGATTGATGCTGGCTAAATGAGCGCTCCTGTGTTTGTGAGAGTTGGCTGAGATGGCTGTCGGCTGAACGATTGGCCAAAGCATCATTCAGTTGCCAGCCATCTAATATATATACCCAGCTTTCGTTATAACTTTAGATAGCGTGTAGTTACTAACTAGCTGTGAGACTTGCTACTGGGCAACTTGGCATAATGTTAATGGTTCTTCATGGGTTAATACCATGTCAAAATTTTGAATTAGCCCCCCAAATATCTGCCCCCTCTGGAAATAAGTGTGCCTTATTTATCACAGCCATGTAAAGTAATGATTTAGAAGCTGAAACACTTCATAAGTTTACAAATAAAAAGACTTCTATAGTCTTACTTGTTATAAGTTTTTGAGAAATCTTGGCATTCATCAGCCTGCCAAGCACCGGCTGGGGCAAGGTACGTTTTAATGACGTTGCTCCATCTTTCTCTGGGCCATTGCAGATGAAACCTCTTGACTATATTGTGCTAAAGTGACTGTCAATGCTCTTTTTATTGGACATGCTTCATATAATGTGATGAGATTATAGGCACCCATTGAGGTTGTTAGGTAAAATTTAACATGCTGCTGATGTGCAATGAAGGAATGTTAATTGTGTAGATGCCAAGGGAAGAGATCATTGAGTTGAGCTATCTTCTGGAATCAGCCTTGGGTAGATATATGTGAGAAGCATTATTCACGTGAGGGATTAGGTGAACTTTTAAAAATGAATACATCACATCAAATCAGTGGTTTCAGATTTATAGCGCTTATCCGAGCAATTTTCCTCGCAGAGCAAAAAGTTCACTTTCGAAAATGGCAGAGGGTGACTGATTCAAAAAAATAATGTTGCCCCATTTAATCAGCCTATGATATACATCAATTGGGTTTGGATCAATGACCAGCAAAGCACTTTCTCCTGCAAATGTTATGATAGAAATGTGTGTACTGCATCCAGATCTCGGTTATTGGACACTGGTATAAAATGTTGCTGCCATCGTGTATTTATCATCAACGTCTTTTTCATAGAATTCTTTATGTTTCATTCAGGGATTTCTCATGTACCTGGGTAATGATATCCAAGGCAATGATGTAATGGGCAGAAGGGAAGATATGTAGTTTTCCAACACAGATTTGGGGAACATCAGTAAACAATTACAGTTCTTCATCTCAGCTGGTCAAGATTAAAGCGGGGGTCTCGTTAAGAAAATCCACTTTGAAAAATCCAATTAAGGATTAGTTAATAGAGCTGGATCCAATCTTTATGACCCTCCTTTATTTGACCGAGAGTGGCTACAACGGGTGACTCTCACTAAAGAGGACCCTTCATGTCTCTGCATTTCATGGACAGCCAACTGATTCAATAAACAGTATGTTATACGTCTTATCACCTGTGATTGTTCTACAAGGAGATAAAACAATTACGGTACTGCTCAAATTCCAAGCATGTTATAGCTGATTCTAATTATTCGTCATGCATTGCAGTTATGAGTTTTTGTATCATACTCCATTACCTTATTTTGCTTCCTTCTCTCCCAAACACTATGTTGCAGTGCTATTTCAATTCCAAATTTATGCTCCTTTATTAGCTCCTTTCAACTGCTGCTCAGCAAGATCCCTACACTGTATTCAAACAATGAGGGTAGGGGAATTGACCCATGTCTGAGTACAGGGGTGGGGATCACAAAGGCCCAGAGAAGGTCCTGTACACAGACTAAGGCTACGTTCACATTTGCGTTGTGCGCCGCAGCGTCGGCGCCGCAACGCACAACGCAAACAAAAACGCAGCAAAACGCATGCACAACGCTGCGTTTTGCGCCGCATGCGTCCTTTTTTTCATTGATTTTGGACGCAGCAAAAATGCAACTTGCTGCGTCCTCTGCGCCCGGACGCGGGCGCCGCAGGGACGCATGCGGCGCAAAACGCAAGTGCGACGCATGTCCATGCGCCCCCATGTTAAATATAGGGGCGCATGACGCATGCGGCGACGCTGCGGCGCCCGACGCTGCGGCGCACACCGCAAATATGAACGTAGCCTAAGAAAAAAAACAACCATCAGCTCACCATTACATCGGAAGAAATGCTTGCAAACTGGTAGATGCTCGGATTCGGATATCCTCAATTAGCAATAGAAAAACTGTAATCCTTCAACAAGGAATATATTAAAAATGTATTAACAAAAAATCCATTCGAAATTAGACACGATAAAAAGCGAAATCCAGAACATATTGAAACTTACATATTTTGGACTGTAACAAGTCCTTACTTATATAACTAAGGACCTATTATAGTCCAAAATGTGTAACTTTCAATGTGTTCTGGATTTTCTGTTTTATCACATGTATTTTGTACTGGATTTTTTAAAAATGAATTTGGAATTTTTAATATATTCCTTGGTGATGCAGTTTTTCTATTTTCCTGTACACAGTCTGTTTGTTTGAATATAGTGTACAGATTATTTCCGAGCACCAGTTGAAAGGAGCTTCTAAAGAAGCATATAAATGGACATTCAGACAGCACTGCAACATGGAGTTTGGGTGAGAATGAAGCAAAATAAGGTAATTAAGTATATTACAAGAAAAATAACTTCATTATGTCTGGAGGATCATTAAACAAAAACAATTTAGTTATACTTTAAAACAAAAGCTGGTTATATACAGTACAGACCAAAAGTTTGGACACACCTTCTCATTTAAAGACTTTTCTGTATTTTCATGACGATGAAAATTGTACATTCACACTGAAGGCATCAAAACTATGAATTAACACATGTGGAATTATATACTTAACAAAAAAGTGTGAAACAACTGAAAATATGTCTTATATTCTAGGTTCTTCAAAGTAGCCACCTTTTGCTTTGATGACTGCTTTGCACACTCTTGGCATTCTCTTGATGAGCTTCAAGAGGTAGTCACCGGGAATGGTCTTCCAACAATCTTGAAGGAGTTTCCAGAGATAGCACTTGTTGGCCCTTTTGCCTTCACTCTGCGGTCCAGCTCACCCCAAACCATCTCGATTGGGTTCAGGTCTGGTGACTGTGGAGGCCAGGACATCTGGAGTAGCACTCTCCTTCTTGGTCAAATAGCCCTTACACAGCCTGGAGGTGTGTTTGGGGTCATTGTCCTGTTGAAAAATAAAATGATGGTCCAACTAAACGCAAACTGGATGGAATAGCATGCTAATGCAAGATGCTGTGGTAGCCATGTTGGTTCAGTATGCCTTCAATTTTGAATAAATCCCCAACAGTGTCACCAGCAATGCACCCCTACACCATCACACTTCCTCCTCCATGCTTCACGGTGGGAACCAGGCATGCAGAGTCCATCCGTTCACCTTTTCTGCTTCGCACAAAGACATGTTGGTTGGAACTTTAATGTCATAAATCAATAGTACACATGGACATGAGGAACTTTGTAATATATCTTATCATAGAAATCTACTTTCTTCTACTGGACCGATCATTTACTCTCAAAAAGTTGTATGAAGATGGGAGGAGGAGGAGGGAGCTAAAGACAGACACAGATTTTCTGCTGAACGTTCTCCACAAACTACAGTTACACATGAAGTGTAGTTTATGCTACAGTATCCAGGGAAAAAAAATTGCTGGAGTTCTGTGGTAAGGCCACGGTCACACTAGCAGTATTTGGTCAGTTTTTTTCCTCAGTATCTGGAAGCCAAAACCAGGAGTGGGTGATAAATACAGAAGTGGTGACGTGTTTCTATTATACTTTTCCTCTGATTGCTCCTCTCCTGGTTTTGGCTTAAGCTAGGTTCACGTCCGAGCATCTACCAGTTTGCAAGCATTTCTTCTGATGTAATGGTGAGCTGATGGTTGTTTTTTTCTTAGTCTGTGTACAGGACCTTCTCTGGGCCTTTGTGATCCCCACCCCTGTACTCAGACATGGGTCAATTCCCCTACCCTCATTGTTTGAATACAGTGTAGGGATCTTGCTGAGCAGCAGTTGAAAGGAGCTAATAAAGGAGCATAAATTTGGAATTGAAATAGCACTGCAACATAGTGTTTGGGAGAGAAGGAAGCAAAATAAGGTAATGGAGTATGATACAAAAACTCATAACTGCAATGCATGAAGAATAATTAGAATCAGCTATAACATGCTTGGAATTTGAGCAGTACCGTAATTGTTTTATCTCTTTAACTTTGGAACCAAAAATCTCAAATTTGCACTCATCAGACCAAAGCACAGATTTCCACTGGTCTAATGTCCATTCTTTGTGTTCTTTAGCCCAAACAAGTCTCTTCTGCTTGTTGCCTGTCTTTAGCAGTGGTTTCCTAGCAGCTATTTTACCATGAAGGCCTGCTGCACAAAGTCTCCTCTTAACAGTTGTTGTAGAGATGTGTCTGCTGCTAGAACTCTGTGTGGCATTGACTTGGTCTCTAATCTAAGCTGCTGTTAACCTGCGATTTCTGAGGCTGGTGACTCGGATAAACTTATCCTCAGAAGCAGAGGTGACTCTTGGTCTTCCTTTCCTGGGGCGGTCCTCAGTTTGCCCAATTTTTCGGACTGACTGACCTTCATTTCTTAAAGTAATGATGGCCACTCGTTTTTCTTTACTTAGCTACTTTTTTCTGCCATAATACAAATTCTAACATTCTATTCAGTAGGACTATCAGCTGTGTATCCACCAGACTTCTGCACAACACAACTGATGGTCTCAACCCCGTTTATAAGGCAAGAAATCCCACTTATTAAACCTGACAGGGCACACCTGTGAAGTGAAAACCATTCCCGGTGACTACCTCTTGAAGCTCATCAAGAGAATGCCAAGAGTGTGCAAAGCAGTCATCAAAGCAAAAGATGGCTACTTTGAAGAACCTAGAATATAAGACATATTTTCAGTTGTTTCACACTTTTTTTGTTAAGTATATAATTCCACATGTGTTAATTCATAGTCTTGATGCCTTCAGTGTGAATGTACAATTTTCATAGTCATGAAAACTCTTTAAATGAGAAGGTGTGTCCAAACTTTTGGTCTGTACTGTACATTTGATTACTTTAATTTTCACCTGCGTACTTGGCTCAGTGTGTAAGTGTTCTCAATTTGGAAAGGGGAGATGCTAATACTAGAGGCATCAACCTATCTTAGCTAGCTGAGGATTGGGCATGCTCATATATAACTGACTGATCCATTTCTCCCTGGCATCTGTTATGTATTCATCCAGTGCTGCTTGTGATGGGAACAGACACAACTCAAGACCAATAAATGTTTTCACAGGGAAACACTGAGAAAAGGTCCAATTTTACTTGACGTCCATATGATGCTTTGGAGGCTTAGCCTAAGACTAAATAAATCTTTATTTCCCTGTACTTTAAATTGTATAAGGGTACGTATAGTCAAAAAAGTTGTCAATCAATGTAACTAGTGTATATTGCCTCCTTATGTTCTGTATTTGGCCATGTCTGCCAATAGCTAAAGCTCTTTCATTTAAATTTTCTAACTTTCCATTTTACTCAATATCTAAAAAAAAAAAGAAAAGGTATTTTAGATCTAGTTGGAAGGTTTCGGAATGACTCCAGCTCCATCCTACGGTTCTCTTAAACCATGTATGTGAGACTCAAAGGAATGCGTCGGAGGATCCAGGTAGAACATAAGGTGGGATTAGATTTAGAGATAAAATAGGACACTCTGCTTTTTGTTTTTTCTTCTTCTCGGTGTATTTGCGGCTTTCCGATGGGCCCATAGATGACGACTAATGGTTGCTTGAGGTGGTGACAGGATAGGTCATGAAAGGAACCTTGTAATATCATATTACCTTGGCTAATGGCCAGAGGGTCAACAGAAGAATCCAACAGACAAGCACAAAAGACAACAGGCAGGTTTATCTCTTCCAGCGTGTCACTCTGCATTGTGTAGGCAGGAATTCTTCAAAGCTCAGTGCTTAAGAAAAAAGGTCCCCTTATCCTACTCCATGGCCCAGCAGATCCCCTCACATTACTAAGTGAAGCTCAAAGAACATGTTTACTCAAGCTCAGATCATCATAGGGACAGAAATGGAGCGCTCTGAACAAAAAATGCCGATAAGAAAACAATGGATGGCAGCCAAATATCAGTATGGAATAAAACCATCACAGAGCCAGCCATTTTGTTCACTTCACATGATAAAACAATGACCGTCCTGTACTACAATGTGAATGGAGCCCCATTATGCTCTGGATCTGTTTACAAAAAGCCGCCTTTTCATGGTCAACCTGACTGTTCACAAGTACTAAAGAGGCCAACCTCCAAAATAAGTGACACCCGTGTACGAGCTAACAGGAGAAATCAAAGCAGAAGGTAACCTGGTAGTGGTCTATTGTGTCCCCGGGCAGCCCTCTATTAGGCTACCGCCGGTCATACACATTACATAGCGGTCACATGAATGCGCTACCTCTGCCAAACTCCCATACATATGCATGCTCAGACATCCTGATAGTTACTGTGTTTTTAGAAGGAAGAGGAAACTAAATCTCTACCAAACTCTTCTGATGTTGGCTTATCTCCTTGAAAACAAAAAGATCTTGAAATCGAACTGTCCAAAACCTTATTCCCCTTGACATCGTCCATCAAGGAAGAATCAGGATGTCTCCATACACAATAGTACGTTGGTTCCAACAAAGTTTAGGTGGCCTTACACATTACATAGACATTGATTTGGATTTTGAACAACTGTTTGTCTGGTTCCGAGTCATGCACTTTTCAGTACATATTGGCCGGTAAAGTTGGTGTGGCACCAGTTGGTTGTTAAATTTCACCTGTCAAACATTTCATTATGCCTGAGTTGGTCCATTTTTGTCAACTTGAAATAGAATCTGTCACAAGGTTTCTGATCCCATCTGGGAGCATCATGATGTAGGGGCAGAGACCCTGATTCCAGTGATGTGCCACTTTGATTAAAAACAGTTTTTATCTGCAACAGATCTAGCAGTTTTCTGAATGCTCAGCTCTGAATAACTCAGCCTACACCACTGATTGACAGCTTTATTGGTGCACTGTTTATAGGCACAAAGCTGCCAATCATGACTGGGCACCTTTATTATGCAACTCTCAGATTAGGTGGCAAAACCTAGTGACAGATTTAAGGTTCCTATACACATACTAATGTTGGCCGAACCCACCTCTAATCATGAACAGTCTAATATTATTGGGGCCTCCCAATTCTCCCCAGATGATGATGGGAAATGAAGAATTCAGCATGTTTGATTGCTGACTGTCAACCTTTTGTTTCCCCTGCGATAAGAAACCCAGCCGGTTCTCATAGAGAAGGATTATTCTGCTGACACATATCTACTGTGTATGTGGGCCTTTATTCTAATTAAGATGTAACTTCAGGCCTGAAGGAAAGAACTGTATTAAGGGTTCTTAGCTCCCATAGCGCTCTAGGGTGTATCACCAGAACTTCAAGTGCCTCCGGTTTTAACAAAGCATCAAACTGCTTTACGGTTCCATATATTACAGTGTAGACAGTTCTTGATCGAATTCCTATATTGTCCATTGATAAAGTTTATCTTCTTATATTAAAGGACGGCCGTATAACTCAGACAAGGATTGCAACGCAGTGCATGGACTGGTCATCGGCTTTCCCAACCAGCTTCATGTATTTCTAAGCAGCTTTCGGATCGGGAGAGCCACCGGCCAGTACGATCACTGCTTTGCTGATATACAGCTTTCTTACGCCTCCTTTAATCTGAGTTAATGGTAGTGGTGACATAAACCGGTTGTTGCGCTACCTACTGTCTTATGGTAACCGGTGACCGTTGAGGCTGTCGTTCGCAATGCATAAAAAATCATCCAAACCTGGCAATTTTGAGGGCATTGGATGACCATCTAATGTGTATGGGAGGATCTGGGAGAGAGAGCCGTTAGCTGAACGACCAGCCACCAGCTACCCAATGTGGATGGCCAGTGCAATGCAGTGATTTTGAAAAACACAAACTGAGAAAGATACAAATCAGCTCACTGTCCTATCTGTAAATTGGACGTCCTCTGTAATTGCTAGCCTTGAACCCTATAGCCTGTAGGCCTCCAGTCTAGAAGATCCTCTTTCGTCTACTGCTCCACTGGAACATATGTTGCAAGCCTCATTCAGCTTAGCAGGTTTAGCCTCTAACCATAATCAGATTAACCTTTTTGTGTCTTCAAAAAAAAAAAATCTTTAGTTTAAGCAAGTCCTTCATCTAATAAATTGGGAAATCGTGGCCTTCTGGATCCTTCTGCTTCATTATTTTATTGGTTTTCACAATCTGAAAAAAACAAATTAAAATAGTGTCTACTGCTATTGTAAGTGCCCAACCAGGCCGGCTGTATGGTGGTATTGTCTACAAATACGTTTCTGGTTGGCAGTATTATTTATTTTGGGTTGGCTTCGGAAGTTATTTTAGGTTGCTAGTTAGTCCTGTTCCTTCGGGACTGACATCTGACCTCCTGCTGACATTTAGCAAGAGCCCGAAAGGAGTAAAGGTGCAATGAGATCAGAGGTCAATGACATTTCTCCATGTCCGGACCTGATCGAAAAATTTGAGGACTAACAAATCTTGGAAATCAGCCATTCTCCTGATGTAATTAAAAAAAAATACAAAATGTTGGGTGTGTTATCTTTCAATAACACCCCCGAGCAATGGTTACATTTCTAACCTTTCCAGTGCTTGCTGGGACAAGGAACTGAGATTTTTCCTTGTTTACAAGTTTATGGACCCTTCTTCTCTACTGAGGGCACAGATGGTTAAAAAGTATCAGGCGTTAGACTTTTCAGGGCATTCTTGTTGGCATTTTTAATAGCTTTTTAAAGCTACGTTCAGTATGTGGTCAGTATTTTACCTCAGGATGTGTAAGTCAAAATCAGTAGTGGAACAATCAGAGGAAAAGTATAATAGAAACACGTCACCACTTCTGTATTTATCTCCTGGTTCTTGGTTTTAGCTTACACATACCTATGCAAAATACTGACCAAATCCTGATCGTGTGAACGTGGCCTAATCCAAAGTCTCTGTAATCAGATGTCACGCTAAGAGGTCGTGCACATGACTGTATTTTTGGTCTGACAAAACATCGGATGGCAGTCAGACCAATATTATTCTATGGGGCAGCGTACATATCAGATTTGCACCTTGGACCAAGGCGGTCTTAGGAAAAATTGTGGCATGCCCGTGTTGTACCCAATATTAAGATTGCACTCAGCTATGCAAGTCAATGAGTCTGTGGAAAAAAATGGATTGCACTACGATGACATCCGAGTATGGTCTCCTTTCTACGGATTAACAGAATGGAGAAGAGGAGAAATGCTTTTTCCGTTTTCTCCTCATCCGAGAAAATCGGATCACATTGTGATCAAACTCTGATCATAATCAGCCCCATTCTCTCGGAGGAAGGAAAATATGCTGGTGTGCCCTCAGCCTTTGGTTATGCCAGTATACCCACTGAGTTTTCCCTGCAAAAGACGCTTCAGAAAAACACCAGCAGTGCTTTTCCTCTTTTTCATGTCTTTTCTGATGCTTTTTATTTTCCAATAGCTTTGATGTCTCCATTTTTCTATTGTATATATCAGTGAGCGGATTTGGTCTGCTTACTTCTTCATGGTTTTGGAAACCTAAAGCGGTATAAAGAAGCTCAAAAAGACCGCACACATGCGCAGCAAGATGCTTTTATTTTGCTATGCCGATGTGCATTTTATTTAGCTTTTTTAGGGCTTTTTCTAGGTGAATTCCAGGTGAAATACGCCTGAAAAGATGTCGCATTAAAGGTATGTTCATACTGATTTTTTTATTACTTTTTGGAGTAGAAAACTCCAAAAACTACAAGGAGTATTCAAATAAAATGAGTTTTCGTTGGAGAATTTCTTCTTCAAAAACTCTTAAGGTCTATGCAAAGGGAATTATTTTTGGAGGTGGGTAGAATTTTTCTCAATTTGCAGTACCTTTTCTCTGACGTTTTTAATATAAGCTTGTTTAATTAAAAAAAAGATAAGTGTCCAAAATATTAGAGAATAAAAAAAGCAACCAGAAACACTTGGAACAAAACATGAAGGGGTTCGAAAATGTAAAATCGGTATGGATGCCAGTTTTGGAAGCACTTTGCTCTGTAAATCTCACCCACCGGATAAGAGCTTCTTGCTGCAAAGCGTATGAGTAATCAAGCAGTCAGACAATTGGGCGGTGTCAGTGGGCTCAGAGCATTGGAGCCCAGAACCCAAATGATCCTTTTTTAAAAAACTTGATACTCCCTGTTCGTCATTTGTTTTTTTTATTTTTTACTAAATACTATGATTCAGGCATATGTTTGATGGGAAACATACTCTACTATAGAATGATTACAAAGGTCTATTTTACTCACTTGCACGTTAACTAGATGAATGTAGCCGTACGGTTACAACATGACATTGCCGCCACCACGTCTCCAGTGATCAGATGGGATGTTATTAATTTGATTGGTTTATTTTTGTTTTCTAGTAATTAGCCCAGTGTGAAGTCTCACCCCATTAGGAAAGGTGCTGACGACCGTTTTCTCTCCATCCGAGAAAATCGGCCCGGTTATGCTAATCAGACTCTGATTTTCGCGGAGGTGGAGATAGGAAAAAAAAAGTTTCTCCGTCTTTTCTAGTTTGTCAGTCTGTGAAAATGGGACCCCAATCGGATGTCATCCGATTTATCATGGACCCATAATTCTTGGATTCAAATTGGGTATGCTGTGATTTTTTTTCTTCCTTGGACCACTTGGACAAAATCGGACATGTGCACGGCCCTATAGAATAACGTGTGCAAGTGCTGTCCATCAAAACAACGCATGGCACCGGTCCGATTAAAACGGTCATCAGCCCTTAGAAGAATAATGGAGGGTTACATCGAGCCAAAACCATGATCTATAATACACAGGACCTTGTGAAGACGGAGTTTTTGCTGCCGGTGGATGTCAAGGAGTGGAGGCCAGAATAGGTTGATCAACAAGAGGAGAGAATTCCTATCTGCAGCCGCCCGGGGACACCTGGAGCCAGCACATTGCACAACCTCAGCACTTCTCACGCTGCTGTCTCTCTGCTCAGGCACAATATTAACCCATTTACAAAAGCGAACTACACACCCACAGCGTACGCCGCCTCATACCAGATCAGTACTAGATCTTCAAGGAGGCAACTGTGCTCTGAAGATGATGATAAGAGACTTGTGCAGTGAAAATCCTCATGCAGAATCAAGCAATGCTGCTTAATGGCACAGAACAAAGAGTATGATAGTATGAGCATGGCGGAAAGACTTTGCTCGGCATGTCTGGCTAGTCTGAGGGTTGCCAGGCTTTTCACTGCTGACAGACATCCCAGCTTCTTTCAGCACCTCTGGGTGCTGGATTTTTTCAGCATTCATCAGTTGAAGGGAAGTTGCAGCTTATCTGGAGGATGGCAGAGCCTGAGGCTGAGATTATTGCTGATCCCTGGCAGAACCCTTGGCCTGCTTCTTCTGCCCTGCACCCCGAGCTGACTGGGTGCTGTAGATGTGCTGAGTCTGGGTGATAGCGGAGGGGTGCTGCAGTGTGAATCCTCGGGTGTACTCACTTTGTGGACCTGTCACAGAACATTTACAGTTCATGGTGTACTGTACTGGATAACGTGCTGACTATTCCTGCTTTTCTCCTCTGGGACTTCTGATCCGCAATTCCCCCATCCATTACTTTCAGCCTAATAAAGTCCCAAATCTGGTTAACAGCAGAGACCACTTCAAAGATCAAGTGGCATTTAATGCAACCAAGTCTCATTCACAAATAGAAACAAAACTGGAATATGTGTGTTTAGTTCCGTTTTCCTTACCATCACCCCTTAGGGAAAGGGATGCATCTGCAACAGACCGAATATGCTTATCCATTAATGTATTTCCCAGTTACAATACCCAAGAAGAGAAGGGTTAGGTCGTATTTTGTCCGGGTCATTCCTCCACATCCATAAGGAACACCACTGATGGACACACAAGGGGAAGCCCTGGTGCAAGAACAGTACATGGGCCCTCTCCAGTCCAATAATGTGACTGTGACAGAAGCTGTTTACTGATTTGGAGGTGGATGTGGGCCACCTTGCCTCTTGGGCCCCTGTGTAGCTGCATAAGTTGCACCAATAGTAAATTTGCCCGCAAATAACATGCAGAAGCGGCAATAACATTAATGTCTTGAATTGCTTACTGTCTGGTATTAATTTAGCATCAATATATTCCATGGTTCTGTGTAAACTCACAGCTTGGTCTTGTGCAGACGATTGTATTTTCGGTCCGAGTGCAATCCGACAAAACAGTCTATGGGGCCGTACACGTTAAATTTTTTCTTGGACAAAGACTGCATGCACAATTTGCATCTGATATTCAGATCAAACTCAGCCATCCTAGTCAATGAGTACGTGGAAAACATCGGACAACATCTGAGTGTAGTGCAATTTCCATGGACTGACTCAATGGAGAAGATAGAGATTTTTTTTTCCATCTTCTCCACATCTGAAAAGATCAGATCACACTGTGATCAAATTCTGATCTAACTCTGATCAGAGTGTCATTAACATCATCACCGGATGAGAGACTATATGGTGATGTGACCCTTGCTTTAACCGGAGCAATTCATCAGCCAACACCTACATCTCTCCTCCCCCATACATATGCACGCCAAGGACAGGCTTTCATGTGTTTGGTATAGGCAGAGGCGCTCCAGGCACTGGTCAATGCCAGGAAGAACAGTCTGTTCTCCTCGCCAACATTATCTGTTGGGACCATCCCCATATGTATCCGATGATCGACCAGTCCCACTGACTTTACTCTGAGAACTTATACCCAATTAGGAAAGTAGAGTATGCACACTCATGTAGTTATGGTAGATCAGAAACTTTTTAGACCACCTGTGCCAGAAAACTAAAGTGCGACGCCACCTCTGGGAAGTTGGGAAGTGCCAATGCACCGATGTGTCTATTGACCTTTCCCATTCTTAGATGACTCGTAATGCCACCACATGGAGACACATGGGTATGTACATCCAAACACAGTGTATGAAATGCAATTTTGGCTTGATAAATCAAATTATAATAGAGCTGTAATTCAATCTTCCTCATCGGGTCAGCACGTGCCGTGATGATTTAATTTAATGTCTACTACATTCTCCTAGGACAGTGCTAATCAATGGAGAGGCGTTTCCAAAGGGTTAATGCTGCTGCATGCAGATAGTTGAGTGGAAGTGGACCTAGGTAAAAATAAAAGCACTTGTTCCGATAGTCTGACAGTGAAGGTTTGAGATGCTTAAAATGAGGCCTACTGGACACATAATGCCCTTGAGAAAAAGCGGGTTTCTAGTAATGAGCTTTTAAAAGAGCTTGTTCCCGCAAAGGTACTGAGGCATTACAGCACTGCCTTGTGATAACGCAACTCCTGGGATTGGATAATGGCTTAACCTCCATGCTCTTGTTGCATCTTTCAGGCATGGCGGTTACCATTTCCGGGCTGGTAAAGAATTAGAAAAACATTATAAGAAAAAAAAAATAAGTATCTTACTGGTATTAACAGAAAACCGGACACAAAACATTACGTGGAGATTGGAAAAGATAATTTATAAATAACTCTCTAATAGTAATATAGCAAGATATACTGTATATACAATAATGTGCAAAAGTTAATTTTTATCAATTAATAAAATGCAAAGAGAAATCTAAATCACATCAATATTTTGTTTGACCGCTGTTTGCCTTCAAAACGGCATCATTTCCTCAAGGTATTTACACAAGTTTTTTAAAGAACTCATCAGAGAGGTTGTTCCAAACATCTTGAAGAATTAACTACCGATTCTTCTGTGCATGTCACTTGTGCAAATCCATCCATTGGATCAAAATTGATGATATGGCCCGATCTAAACATCATCCAGCCCGTCTGGGATTACATGAAGAGACAGAAGGATCTGCACAAGCCTCATACACAGAAAATCTGTGGTTAGTTCTCCAAGATGTTTGGAACAACCTCCCTGCTGAGTTCCATGAAAATCTGTGTGTAAGTACAAGTGTACCTAGAAGAATTCATGCTGTTTTGAAGATAAAGAGTGGTCACATCTATTATAAGTTATTGATGCGACTTATATTTCTCTTTTGTTCAGTCACTTTGCACTTTGTAAAATTATAAAAATAAACTATTAACACTTTTACTTTTTGAACATTGTTCCACCCCTGCCTAAAAGTTCTGTACAGTACTGTGTATATATTTTATATGGAATAAAATAAAGATAAATGTTAGATGATCCAAGATAACCTGATAACTTGACAACCTCCTCTAAAGTGACTGTATGTGCTAGCGACTATGTGAGGGTGTTGTGAAATGAGCGGACATCAGACATCCTTGTGATGCTTCCATTTGTCATAAACAAGGAAAATCTGAACCCGCCGATCCATGTTTTCCATGAAAACACACATCAGGCTAGATGTGGAAATTTAGGAAATGCTTTTTCACTTTTTATAGCTTTTTTGCAGCATATCCTTAGGAGAACATCTCATTTGGAGGCACCACACAACATCAACACATATAGGGCCTTCAGTTATGCAGAATGAGCCAGTAAAATATCCGGGGCTTCTTTGTAGGCATGGGGGAACTGGCATACATACAATACAATCTTCCGATATCGTCAGGTTCTGACACAATAAGCTCAAAGGTTCAGCGGAAGACTAGCCCATAAGGAGCTGACGATCATTTACTATTAGGACACGTGAAGATAGCCATATCGTCAGTCCAAGTGCCATCCATCAAACATCAGATCGCACTTGGACCAATGTTATTCAATATGACTGTGCACATGTCTGATGTTCTTCCTTGGACTGAGTGGTCCTAGGAAAAAAATGGCAGCATGCCATTCACATCTGAGAAAATCGGATCACACTCTGATCAGCACAATCAGACTGATTTTCTCGGATGTAGAGAAAATGGTCGTCTGCACCTGCCCTCGGCATCTATGTCTTTTGGGCTGATCCATTCAACCTTACTAATGATACATGCGGTCCTGTATAGATGGAGAGTGGGCTCTCCAAATATTTTCCTTTGGTGCTTGCAAAAAACCCAAGTCCTGTTGGCCCCTTAGTAATGAAAATGCCCCCACAATTGACAGCAAACGTCATATGTCAGTTTTTTTTTTCATTTCTTTGGTGGCCATTAGCTGCCCTACTACACAAGCCCATATACCTTCAAACATACTTTGGACAATGATGAGGAAAATCACATGAGGAACGAGTCATGCGGCCGTGTCAGATGTCTGGCCAGCTGGATTGTGCGCGAGCCGAAATCCAGTGAGCAGCAAAGTATTAGTGCTTTAATTAGTCACATACAGTCCTACCAGTCTGAGATGACCACCTCTCCCAAGCCAAAGGAACCTACAACCCAGCGAGGTGGCTTCGCCATACTCCCGATATCACAGGGAGGTAAATGTAACCTCGTCGGAGGCAGGGGACACGCACAAGGGTTTAGACATAAAATCTATTTATTTATATTTCTCAGGAACAAACCAGCATGTAGCAGATGGCTTCCTACTAAATATTTAAAACCTGTTTTATCCATATACCTCTGTGTGTGGAGACACTTCCCTCCGAGTGCTTTATATCGCTAATTAATTTAATTACGCCCACGCTGATCGTGTGTTCCCATATTTTGCATTATAATCTCTAATACGAGATGTGGCCTCCCACACCGGCTCTTTATGCAATCGTTCTGCCTTCCTCCTGACAATTCTTCACGCATGCGTCCTCTGGGCAAATTTAACTCCTTAAGTGCTACCAGGATCTGCAAAAGCACCAGGAACTCCTTCAGCTGCAGGATATTTAACCCCGCTTTGTAACGAGCTCCTGGCACATGTTCTACATTGTGTTATTTGTTGCTACACTCATGTTCTTGTGATACAAATTAGGACAGTATTAGTCTATATTTACTAGCTCGCGCCACCACTGCGAATACTTACCTTTGCAACTCACTTTTTAATACAGCAATTTGTAGCACGGAAAATGCAATGAAGTATAATGAGTGTCTAATTTGGTAGAACAAGATCGCCCAAGATTTCTATCAGATGAGTGAGGACTACAGTCATACAAGATTGCCGTAGGCGTCATGTCTGCATTGTCTAAATCACAGATCTTCGTAAGATTATAAGGAGTAGGAAATCTATGCAGAAGGTTACCGACGTTATATCCGTTACTGAAAAATAAGGTCTCGTTCAAGGGTCCGTTTTTTGGGGTACGAGTGCTAGCTGTGCTTTTTTGAATACCACGCGTACCTGTTTACACGTCCTTGGTTTTTCCACAGACCGACCAGTCCATGTAAATTAGTGGAGACATGTCCGATTTTGATCTGAGTGTCAGATCAAAATCAGCAAATAAAGTGTATTTGTCAGTGAAAAAAAATCAGGCATCCAAGTTTGGTCCAATTTTCATGGACTGTCAGAATGGAGAAGATGCAGAAACTTTTTTTTTCCTCCATGTACGAGAAAAACTGATGACACTCTGACCAAACTCTAATCAAAGTCTGATCAAAATAATTGGTCCGCTTTGCTTGTATGTGATAAAAACGGACGTTTGAATGAGGCTGAAGTATGACAATGAAACTGTAACCAGCACAAAGGTTGTCACCCAGCTTTCTCAGATCCCTGAATGGCACATCTGCCATGTTATACAGACCGCAATCTCTATGGATGCTTTGTGACTAGACCAATCTCTGGATAAAAGAAGACCATGTAACAAACCAACTTATTTTCTTGACTGGGATCAAAACCGCATCGGGGACTCCGTCATAAATTCCATTACATTTAGTGGAAAAAAATAGTGCAGCCACGTAGCAATGTTTTTTCAGCAATTTTAGAACCTGGATGGAAAACTACAAACAACATTATAATTCAACAGGATCCATCAGGCACCATTGGTGCCCGTCATATGACGGACCCTAGACCTCATCATTTTTAGGTTTCTTTTGCTACGACAAAAAAAAGAAATTGGTAATGACAAAGTTCATGTGAATACAATGCATCTCAAGTTGTATCAATGTTCAAGGGTCCTCAGGGGTGTGTTCACATGTTCAGGTTTTTAGATGCAGTTTTTTAATTCAAAATAGAGTGTATTCAAAAAATAGGCCTACATACATGTCGAGCATTTATTATTCTCTTCAACCTTTGGCTTTAATTTCTGCATCAAAACACCTGAACATCGAAGCCCAAACTTTGGGAATGTGCACGCAACGTATCTTGGACGTGTACAAACCCTCCTACGGTTTCAGGAGGAAGACGGTTCAGGAGATGCCAGCTTCTTTTCAGTTTTTTCTAGAGCGCTTTTTTCAGACCTTTTGTGGGGGGTTTTACTAGTATTATATCATTAAGTCATCTGGAGAATGATCAGGTCACATCTTTTATCCATGTTCCATCTTTGGAGGCCTATGAACAGCGGGTTGTTTATAAATATATACGCATACGCATAGGGTCATTCTTCTTGGTGTTTATTCAGCAATTTTCAGGTGGGTTATGGTGTGTACCCGCCAGAAAAGTATATGGTGTGCACATACCCTTAGGTAGTGTACAATACTGGTAGTGATAAAAAATACTAGAAACTCTTATAACTTACTATAACACATGAGTTTGTGTTTGCTTATTTTGAGAGATGGTAAATTAGAAAATAATTCTGAATATTTGGAAGCTTATAGTAAAGTATATGCCGATAATAAGCTCTAAGAAAACTACAGGAACAGAAAATATTTTATTCACACTTAGATTTCTAATCAGTTTCATATTTGGTGAATTCTGCTTCACCTTCTTCTGTTTGTGTCAGATATCGATAATATGGGAGGTCAGCACTACATTGTACAGTACATACATTCCTGCTGTTTTCACTAAATGTCATATTCCTGCAGTCTTATGACCCTGGCGTCTTCACTGCAATCATACAGATGTTAATGAGGTTGTCCAGACTTGGGGCTGTCACTCTGTGTGACTGCAGACTTGTGAACCCTTGCAGCACGCAGTGTGCACACTGTCAGGATTCCCCTATCCAGGCGCCGGGAGCTGAAGACATTATACAATTTGTATACATGCGGTCACATGCAGACTAGTCGTGCACAGTCTGGCTCATTGTAAGTGAATTGAGCAAGACTGGATACATCTAGTCGGAATGTGGTCAAATGTTTGTGGTTACGAGTTTGCCATCTCCTGGTGCCAGCACTGGAGAATCCTGACAGTGAGCTCTGTGAGCACTGTGAAGATTCACAAGTCTGCAGTCACATAGTTACAGCCCCAAGCCTGGAGAACTCCTTTAATAGGGGCCTTAGGCCTCTTTCAGACATCTATGATCCCATCATATACAAAAACAGTCTGAGTTTCATCATCGTTTTGAATCCGATTTTCATCAGCGTTTTGGGTCCAAGTTTCTTCAGTGTTTTGGATCCGATTAGCATCAGTGTTTTGGATCCAAGTTTCTTAAGTGTTTTGGATCCGATTATCATCAGTGTTTTGGATCCAAGCAGTGTCGGACTGGGGTACCAAGGGCCCACCAGTAACGTAGACTTTGGGGGGCCCACTTTTTACCTACATACAAATATTACACTACCCTCAATCACAAATTTTCCTATATCTCTATAGAATAATTAACTGGGTAGTTTGGGTAATGAATGTTAAGATGCTGCTTTTATCTGTACATACTAAATCAAGGGAATTAAGCCAAGTACTGTCTATACAATGGGGTTGGGGACCAGATCTGCACAGGGGCCCACCGGGGGATTCCCCCCTGTTCCCCTATGGGCCAGTCCGAGCCTGGATCCAACTTTTTTCAGTGTTTTGGATCCTTTTGTCATCAGTGTTTTGGATCCAAGTTTCTTCAGTGTTTTGGATCCGATTAGCATCAGTGTTTTGAATCAGAATTTCATCAGTGTTTTGGATCTGAGTTTCGTCAGTGTTTTGGATCCAAGTTTCTTCAGTGTTTTGAATTGGATTAGCATCAGTGTTTTGACCAGAATTTCATCAGTGTTTTGGATCTGAGTTTCGTCAGTGTTTTGGATCTGAGTTTCGTCAGTGTTTTGGATCAGAGTTTCATCAGTGTTTGTTCATTTTTGATCATCAGTGATTTTCTCATGTGAAAAACAAAATAAATATATGAAAAAGCTTCTTCTATACATCACAGTGTTAGGGCTCATACTCACTTGCGAGAAACTCGGATGAGTCTCGCACGTCAATGCCCGGCACTGCTGCCAGCGCTCAGGAGCGGAGCATGCGGCTGCATGTATTCCTATGCGGCCGCACGCTCCGATCTGAGTGCTGGGTGCAGTGCCGGGTATTGCCGTGCGAGACTCATCATTTCTCGCAAGTATGAGCCCTTAATCACGGACCGCGCACTGATGCCATCCTTGTGCTGTTAGTGATTTTTATGGACCGCATACTTGTACGGGTTATTTTGATCCATGACTCCAATTAAAAACGGACATGTCTCCATGACACGTGATCCACAAAACAACACGGACATGTGAAAAGCATTATAGATTACAACGGGTATGGGTTCTATCCATGGATAAGACAAGTATGTGAAAACGGCTGTCTGATTGAGGCCTTAAACCTAGGGTTATAATACAATGTAATTGGTATATACTACTACTTGTACATATATATCGTACATGCTACCACGGTTTAGTGGCCTTGTTGGCACAATTAGTGACTTAAAGGGTCAGGGGAAAGATGTATATTTAGTGTTGCTGATTATGGCATAAAATGGCTGTGGCTCGCTGGAGGAAAGACTGAAGTGACAAGGATCTCCGCTCAAGGACAACCTTTCTGTTTACTAACCTGTAAAGTGGTGTTTTATTTGTGTGCACTGCAGGGTAAATCCTGGTGCTCTCCGTATTCAGGATGTCACCGAGCACCAGGAGGGGCCGAGCCCGTAATCAATTTGCCATCGATTCTTTTTCTGTGTCACTGTTCATTCTGTATAGGGCACAAAATACGGGGCCAAAAGGAGACCCCGAAGCGCCACCAAGGAGCGCCCTGCATCAAAGGGATTAAACAGTGAATCGAGCAGGGGTCCACGTCGCGGAGCACAGAACTAGTTAACAGCTTTGCACAGTCTCAGTGGGGGAAATTAACATACTGCGTCCCCCCTTTTTTTGCTTAAATGATGTTTTCAGCCAATTAAGGCTCCTTTTTTTTCTCTCCGTGCAGTTGGAGGCACTCCGTTCCCAGCCACCCTGTGATGGTGATGAGCTGGGCTTCTCGTCAGTGCTCATTCATTATCTCCATTACCGCCAAGAGAATAGGTGGCGGTGGCATTGTTGGGAGCGGGTCTATGGGTTAGAGGTAGCATTTATCACACAGGCTGTTCACACTCTTTGACAGTCAAGCCATGATGGGCCGAGATGACTGTGAGTGCGGACCCTGGAAGCCCCATGCAAATTACCACCAGCTTCCCAATATGGCCAGATCAGTGCTTTTCCCTGGGCCCAGGACTATTAGTGGTTTTGATAACAGTGAGGAGGTCATTAGCAGCATGGGCAGGCGGAGAGGAGGAGCAGCGAGGGGGGCACAATGGGGGGAAAGCCTGGGTGTAATTACACGGATTCAATAGAGAGGCTGCTGAGGAAGCCAAAAAATTGTCAGCACCCAGCAATCAGAAAAAAATGGATTTCATTTTATCCTTAACCCATATTAACTTGGCATTATCATCTTTCCGTGTTAACATTTGCAGAATATTAAAGGCCTGCGGTATACATACAAACAGAATTAACCCCGTCCTGCCTCCACGCTTAGCGAAACACCGTGGCAGAAGTAACGGCTGCCAGTTTCTACCAGGCAGAAACCCTCCTATGTCATTAGTCACAATTATATACTATTACACTCAGCTCGGCATCACAAATTGCATTCGAGTGCCTCTTTCTTTTTCTCCAAGACCCAATATCTATGCATTTGGCACACAAACAATAAACTGGTTCCTATCCGGGCTATGCTTGAAAAACGGGGGGGAAACTCATGTAAGCCATTGTATTGCTGTTCTTTAAACTACTAATTCCACCATAGAAGCGGAAAAAAAAAAGTAAAGTTTGCTCGGCGCTGAATGGGTGATATTTATTGTTCGTCTTGGGCTAATGTATCGGCAATGGAGCATTCCAGCCTGTGCAAACAGCGCAGTGCAAACACCAGGGATGGGACGCCGGTGCCCTTTCACAGAACCATGTCGTAGGAGCAGCGAGAGGAGACCGGCTGCCCGCTTTCTGAACTCTGATTTATGGCTGGTCTTTGTCAAGCTTGTGTTCCTTTCCACGTTGGGCATCGAGCACACAGCAACGTGCAGTCACTTCTCATGCCCCATACGATCAGTGCAACATCAACGTCAAAACCTGCTATTTGGTGAAGGGGTTAAACACAAATGTAATTTTTGCCCGATGCAATCAGGTAGCCTCCATGTCTAATGACCGCCGATATCCATGCGGTATGAATGCCTCAGGTGTGACGTGTTGGCGGATCTGACAATGACTTGTTACAGAAATTATTATTTTATGGTTGCTACAAAGTATTTCCATTCAATGCAAATTAAAGTTCTGATTCTTCTCTTACAGCATCCATACCCCTCCGAAGAACAGAAGAAACAGCTAGCACAAGACACGGGGCTGACCATATTGCAAGTAAATAACTGGTAAGAATGACACCCATTAGTCCGTGTACTTCGTGTCTTTATTCTGCCCACCTATGTTTCCACATCCTCGTAACGTTTGTATTATTATTATTCATTTATATTAAAAAAAAGTCATTTATAAAAGTCATTTTTATTGACATCATTATTATTATTATTATATATTATATATATATAATAAATAAGGATAATAATAATATGTATATATTATATATATTATATTATTTGCGCAAATAAATTGGGCGAGTGCAATCCGATAGAAAAAATGAATTGCACTCCGGCCAATGTTATTCAATGAGGCGGTGCAGATCTGTTCTCACTCAAAAATCGGATGGGTGCGAGAAAAAAAATCGGACCATCACAGTAACATCTGTTTTTTTTTACGGATACATAAACTGGGAAACTGTAAACGATTACTAGGAAACAGACTGCACACGGATGATCAGTGAGAATAAAATTGTCACACTTTTCTGGATGAAAATCGGACCATAGTCTTATTATTGAGCAAATCTTCGAAGATTGTTCTAAAACGCAATTGAAAAGCAGCAATCATTGTGTACCAACTGAGAAGAGCTTAAAAAATGGGATTTCAAAAATCAGAGGGAAAAAAGGTCTTAACGCAAACAGCGCCACTCTTGTCTGTAGGCTGTCTGCGGTACTGCAACTCGTACCAATTCGAGTATGTAGGATCTGACCGATGCAACCCTTGATGATATTGTGATCGGCTTTGTTCCTCGCGTGTAGAGTTTCTGGCCTCATACGTACACAGATGAGGGAGGCCGGTGATGTGTGCAGTGGAGGACGGCAGATGCAATTCTTCTAGCGCTCCAATAATGCTTTCAGTGGCTCTGCTTTTAATGAGGGAGGAAAATCATAATGCTGCAGTCTGTGACATTTGATTAAAAGCTACTTGGTGTTGCCTTTTAACAAGCTGATTTATGCTTTCTGCAGGGGGGGGGGGCTCTCGGCTTCTAGATTTCAGAGAACCTTAGTGTTCATAATCATCTGGAGGCGCTTTATCCTCCTACTTAGCCTTGACCAGCAATTTACGTATTAAATAACATGCTATGGATACAATACTGCACCCAAAATGACTCCAGGTGCCCTTAAAGGCGGCAACGTAAACCGAGTCCTGGTAAAATATTTGCACACCCAACAACTACCGTACATCTTTTTTAAAAAATGCACGTTTTTCATGTGTTTTAGTTGCAGATTTTTCCTTATTCTTAGTATAGCTGAAGTCTGCAGCAAAAATGCTGAAAGAAAAATATTTTTTTTCCAATCAATCAATCATATTTTTTTATCTTCTGCGCTAATCATTAGCTTTCCAAAAACTGCTCAAATCTGTCTACAAATCTGTCCTCAGTGCCTGTAAAAGCCTATAGAGAGAGAAGGGTCATAGAGAAGCAGTAGGGAAAAAAAGCCAGAGCACAGACAGAGAAGCTGCTGAGGCTTCAGAGGGGAAAACTGCTAAAAATGTAATATACAAGTCATATAATGGCCACAAATGGCATCATGGCTCATGTACACACAGGACAGATTATTCTGAAACACTACAATTTTCTCGGCTATTGGGATATATTGGGTAAATTGATGTCATGTATTTGGACAGGAGTGGACACAGACAGAAAAGGGCCTCTGTACACGGACAATTTATGGGCCCACTGCAGTCATCATCATGCACAATTCCACCTGCTTTGGAGGAACAAGCGGTCCCCTTACCTCTTGGTCCCCCTAGGGTTGCACCAATGCCATGTCTGCACGTGTATTTGGGGTTCTTTTTTGCTGAATTGGAAAAAAACAGGCAATTTAATTCACCTGTATTCACTGGGCGGATCAATGATGCCATTCACATACGCTTCTCTGGAATCATCCAATACTTTCTGCAGAATACAGTTTCATAGTTGCACTTACTATTTATTTTATTATGCTTTGCTTATATAGCTTCATCAATTCCACAGCGCTTTACAGATATCGTCATCACTGTCTCCATTGGGGCTCACAATATAAACTCCCTATTAGTATGTCTTTGGAGTGTGGGGGGAAACTGGAGAACCCAGAGGAAACCGACGCAGACACGGGGAGAACATTCAAACTCCTTACAGATGTTGTCCTCGGTGGTACACTAACTAAGGATCCCAGGGCTGCAGCAGTGCTAACCACTGAGCTACCATGCCACTCTATGTATAGTACAATGCTACCCACTGAGCCCCTCTGCTGCCCATTTATATAGTACAGTGCAAACCACTGAGCCCCCTGCTGCCCTACATATAGTACAATGCTACCCACTGAGCCCCCTGCTGCCCTATATATAGTACAGTGCTACTCACTGAGCTACCATGCTTCCCTATCTACTATATAATTGTCTAAGGGTCACTTCCGTCTTTCTGTCTGTCCTTCTGTCTGTCTTTCTTTCTGTCACAGATATTCATTGGTCACGGCCTATGTCTGTCATGGAATCCAAGTCGCTGATTGGTCTCGCAATATACTACGTGGCTGGGCAATATACTACGTGGGCTGTGCAGTGTACTACGTAGGCTGAGCAATATACTATGTGGCTGGGCAATAAAATACGTGGGCTGTGCAATATACTACATCACTGGGCAATATACTACGTGGCTGGGCAATATACTACGTGGGCTGTGCAGTGTACTACGTAGGCTGAGCAATATACTATGTGGCTGGGCAATAAAATACGTGGGCTGTGCAATATACTACGTCACTGGGCAATATACTACGTGGCTGGGCAATATACTACATGGGCTGTGCAGTGTACTACGTGGCTGGGCAATATACTACGTGGCTGGGCAATATACTACTTGGCTGGGCAATATACTACGTGGCTGGGCAATATACTACGTGGCTGGGCAATATACTACGTGGCTGGGCAATATATAGTACGTGGCTGGGCAATATACTACGTGGCTCGGCAATATGCTATGTGGCTGGGCAATATACTACGTGGGTTGTGCAATATACTACGTGGCTGGGCAATATACTACATGGCTGGGCAATATACTATGTGGGCTGTGCAATATACTACGTGGGCTGTGCAATATACTACGTGAACTGTGCAATATACTGCGTTGGCTGTGCAATATACTATGTGGGCTGTGCAATATACTATGTGGGCTGTGCAATATACTACGTGGGTTGGGCAATATACTACGTGGGCTGTGCAATATACTGCGTGGGCTGTGCAATATGCTACGTGGGCTGAGCAATATACTACGTGGCTGAGCAATATACTACGTGGCTGAGCAATATACTACGTGGCTGGGCAATATACTACGTGGCTGAGCAATATACTATGTGGCTGGGCAATATACTACGTGGCTGGGCAATATACTATGTGGCTGGGCAATATACTACGTGGCTGGGCAATATACTACGTGGCTGGGCAATATACTACGTGGGTTGTGCAATATACTACGTGACTGAGCAATATACTACGTGGCTGGGCAATATACTACGTGGCTGGGCAATATACTACGTGGACATGCATATTCTAGAATACCCGATGCGTTAGAATCGGGCCACCATCTAGTTTTATATATAATCTGTTGATATTGTCACCAAGTCACCTGGAAGCAGTCAATTAGCAGCACATGAAATGCAGATGGCGCCTGTAATCGCTGCACCTATATCCCCTGTGACTGACTCGCTGCTAGGTCTATGCATTTCACAAGGTGCTTATAAGAGGTCTGGAGTGGGACGCGGGGGGATTCTGAGGATTCGGAGCAGGTTGCTGTGATCTGTGCCCTGTGATTTCCTGGCCCATCTTGACAACCCACGAGCGGCTTTGATATTTCGCAGCAGCCGGCTTTAGTCCCATACCTTTCTGTGTGGATTAGCCCTGACTGTAGGGCTGGATGAGAGAGACACAGGGGAGGGAGGGGGTAGGAGGCAGAGAAGCTGCAGAATTTCCAGACAACGATCAGAGCCGCAAAGAAATGATATTGGATTTACTTATCAAAATACAGGCCCCGGTTTTTTATCACAGGCTTAATTTTGTTCCCGACATTCCGGGGTGATGTTCAGATTAATTGAAACGACAGTTCTCTTTCAGAATTCGGGGAGAGTATTTGCACGGATTTCAGTACTAATACAAACTTAATTACATGGGACTGTATTTTATCATTCTAATTCCATGTAGCCGGCTCTGTATTTACAAATGAGAAACCTTCGCCTTTTATTCACAGCTTCCCTTAATATATTTATCAAAGCAGGTTCATTTACAAAGTGCTCTATCTGCGGTGTGCAGGCAGGCAGACACCAACAAAGCCGTTAGCGTTATCAGGCTGAGCTCCTGATGAGCCACCCGCGGGTCAATTGATTTTCGTGGCTCTCTGATTCATTTTTACACCCCCCCATTTTTTACGGATCACAATGAGAGACACGCTCGGAGAATTAGCCGGTTTGTCTGACTTATCAGTTAGGCATTTTTTTTTATCGCTTTTTTTTTTTAGCTACTTAAGTTGGCTACAGGAACTGCTGTTATCGGAGTTTAATGCACCCTATAGTGTGGATAGCATTTCAATTAAACCGGTAACCACAGCTTAGATGCAGCCGTTTCCATGCTGAGTGCGGCCCAGAAAGCGACGCGCCTAGCTAGAGAGGCAGAAAATTGAGTTGCCTTGCTTCTGTCAACGTGATTAATGTAGAAATAAACTGCTAACCTAGAGAAGAGACTGATAACGGAGTAGGAGGATTTTTGATTTTTTTTTTCCTTTGGAGACTTGGGAATGCTCCATCAAGAGTTTCTTGTCTTCTTTTATTTCCTGTCTGCAAAAATTTGACAATCTAAAAATCCAATTTTCAATATAGGGAGATATAAAGAAGATTATTGGAATGTGATATGTGCGCTCTTATCAGAACATTTGTCAATCCAAATGGGAACGTTGGAAGTTTATTTGATCCTTTTCTGTATCTATCACAGCAATTCATAACCACAGCTTTATTACATTCATCATAAAGCCTCATGTAAGAAGAAAGCGCCTGATGAAGCTACTGATGCGAAACTTTATGAATAAAGTGATGTGATCACTTCTGTAGCTTTGGGGAGATTTTAGCCAAGGTTAAACCAAAAAAACAATCTCACAATCTCACAAGGTGGACATTACAAAGAGAGCAAAACTTTAAGAGCTTGTTCACGCACTGATTTTTTTTCACCATGGAAGAAATAGAATGTTTTACAAGCGCCAAAGTTTTTTTTTAATTTCTCGCAAGCGCTGTTTATTTTTTCAAAACATTTTTTATTTTTTTCAAACCTGCAGCATGTCAATTATTTCTTCGTTTTTGCAGCGTTTTCTAACAAATAGGCAAAAAAATGCATCGTATTTTAAACAACGTTATATGCCAAAAATCTGATGCAAATATTCAGCATGCACACTTGGCCTAATGGAAAGATTAGCGCCTTTAATGAGTTTTGGGCTCTTGGAGATCGCAGTATGCCCACGCGCTGACTCCGGCGCCATTTTATTGAAGTAATGTACAGCAACGTCAACACAGCAGTGCGCATGCCATAGGGATAGTGGTGACTGCCGGAGTGTGCGCACTGCTATGTTGACTTTATTGTACATTACTTCAATAAAATTTAGGTAGAGTCAACGCTTGTGAATCCCGCAACATTCTTCGCCAATTTGTTGAAGACACGGTGTTTGTCAATTCGCATACACAGTGTCTTCAATAAAATGGCACCATAGTGCGGCATGCGCATGTGCTGATTCTGGGGCCACATTGCTCATCCAAGTTTTGGACAGAAAGACGTATCCACCGATATATAGAAGATATTATGAGCTGTGCAAAAAGACTTGCTGGCCCTACCAGCATTGGAGGTCCATGGCTGCTGGTCCAGAGCACTATATATTGTATGCCCTGTCTATGTATACATATGCAAAGGAAAGGACACAGACAGAATAGGGCCTTTGTACAAGAACAGTATCTGGGCCCTTTGCTCAGTACAATTTCCACCTGCTTTGGAGCTGGTAGTGGCCCCTTATCCCTTGGGACCCTGTGTGGTTGCTCAGGTTGCCCTACTGGTATGTTTGCACCATCTTGACCTCTGATGACACATATTTATGGCCTGTACTTTTATCACGCACATACCTTTTGGTCATGCTTTTGGCCATTAGTACATCCAGTGAGCACACGGAGAGGACACGCCACTTGACATGATGGTGAAACCCATATATGATGCCATACATAGCGAGGCATGTCAATATCAGGATATGTACACGCACAGACGTATTTCACAAACATTGCCAAAGTCTGTTTGTCTTTTCACTCCTTCACCTTTCAAGGTAAACAGGAGACCTGAAACTCTCCCTAAGTTATGGTGATAAGATATCAGTCTCATTAGCAAGGAGCAAACTGAGGTTTAATGTCTGGTTAAAGGTGACGGTCCCAGGAACTAAAACTGTGCAGGAGATTGGCAGGTAATCATCACACACAGATAATGAGCGATTAGAGGCCGGAAAAGAGTGTGAAAGGGTTACAGGTGAGTGCTGACTCTGATAACAGCTCCCACTGCCTTCCTTACTGCCAGAAGGTATTGCTGGCTTTGGCATTTTATACAGTTTCACGTAAAGTAGATGTATCTTTACAGAGCAGTTAGGAGAGTATACATTGACCGTTACCAATGCTGGGTTTAGACGTGCCCACCTTGGCCACTAAACGGCCATTGATCAGCTTCATGGAAGCCAAACTGTGGTCATTTAATGGCAGATGACCCATACGAGCACAGAACGATCGTTATTATGATTGTTCTGTGCACATAGAACATCAATGTTTTCCGCAGCACATCTCGTATTTACAGAGGACAATGTACGGCTCATCACTCATCACGCTGGTTCCCCAATTAATAGCCTTTCTAAATGGGCTTAAGGAGGTGTCCAGAGCTAATAAATGGACAGCCTAACCTTAGTATATGAGCAGATGTGCGGAGTTCTGGCCGCTGGCACTATACAGTTGACGAAGTTGTGCTCTGCAGCTCCGCAACTGATTACATCTCTCCGATGGCACTGGGCACAGCTGATTTGCGGGGATACCGGATGTCGACCCCCAACCAATCTGATATTGATGACCTTTCTTAAGGATAGACCAGCAATTTAGCAGTACTGACAACCACTTTTATATCTACTTGGCTAGCAGAAGCTATTAGAAAGCACAAAAATGTTTTTCCTGGTATGAAAGAACAGAAGTTATGACTCCCCTACATCTAAAACATCAGAATATCTGTCATCAGTTGATGTAAATAAATCTATATAATTATATCACCTAACACAAGTGCACACTGGATACATCTACAAAAGAATGGACCTAAGTGTGCAATTCTATTGCATTTGTGCTCTTATTTTTGCTTAGTTTTTATAGGTTTTTTTGGTTTGTGCCATATTCCCCTTTTGATTTGTGCCGCTTTTGAAGTCTCCTTTGCGTTCTCTTTTTCATAAGTTCATCCTTGAGCGCGGAGTTTAGGATTTCCAAATATTTTTGCCTAACTCATCATTTGCAACCTTTTGTAGCAAATATATTCCGGACCGAGAGATTTTCTTATTCGCAATTTTTGTGCCGTTTTGCAAACCGTGTGACTTTTGACACTACAAAGTTGTAAATAGGTTAAAGATAAAATAAAGACCATTTCCTTCTACTTTGCGAAAAATTCATTGACCCTGTGAACCATTTTGAAAAATTCTGTGCAGAAAAACAGCAATGACTACCAGCAGACAAAAAACACAACCGGAGAATGATGAATGGGGGGTCCTAAGAATTCCTTTTGGATCATCAAGCATCTATCATGGTATGGCATTGATTTGTACAACTGATTATGTATTTTATTGCCCATGGATATGACAGAGAGCTTGCGCGGAGTCATAGGTTGTTCCTCCCGGTAGTATGGCCCCACTTGTCTGAAGTTTCCGCAGCTGGAGGGTACCGGTAAGGTGGCATCGGATCATTCCTGTACATTCCAGTGTGAAGGACACCACTGCCCCGGATTGATATTTGTGCATCATGTGAAAGGGTGATACCGATGGGCACCCAGAGAACTCTGCCCTGTAACGATATCCTGAAAAGACGCGGAGAAACACCTATGAAAATACATCTTTTTTTATCAGGAGATGAAAGGCAGAATGTATACAGGGAGGGGAGGTTAGAACCAGATGATTCCCTGTTTTACGAATAAGCAGCTTAATGCATCTTGGCACCCAGAGCCTGCCTCAGAACGCCTCGGGCTCTCTGTGAGCAGAATAGCAATTTTATTACTTTGTCATTAAACCAATTTCACAGCAGTATTGTTTGTTAATGAGCAGCGGCAAACGAGCGGAGATGTCACACACTGCAATAGCAGCGAGATTTGTGTCCCAGGCTCGGAGCAGAAAAAAAAATGGAAAAGGCCATAGTAATAAAAGTGAAGAGAAAAAGAGAGAGAGAGCAAGAAAGGGAGAGAAAGAGAGAGCGCAAGACAGTGAAAGAGGGGGAAAACGCAGTTTAAGGTGGAAGGCGAAGTGCATAGGAAGCGGCGGATCTTGTGTTTATGAGCTAACTGTTCCTGTAAGGAATAAAGGTCTGTAAGGCAAGCAGTTAAAGCGAGGCCCATAAAATTAAGACCAAATTAAAGTACAGCGCAGGATTACTCAGCCTAGTTATATGTGAACACAATCCAACCCTTTCGCCGCCATCGGCCTCCATACGTGGGAGGCGGCAAAGGGTTAACGGCGCGCGTTCGTTACTGGCACGTCTGACCTTTCAGTTACTAAAATATTAGAATTGTTTTAAAATTTCATTGCTCCCAATGAAGTAGTGAGATCTCTCCTATTAGATACAGGCTGAATGTTAATAGGGTCCTGGTCCTATTTATTGCCCAAGCATAAAAGGTGCCAAGCTTCTCTGCAGAAATCACACAGGTGGGCACGGGCATGTTGCATGGATTGGAGAGCACTGTACAAGGGTAGAAGAGCTGCCCGCACGCTGCTGAAAACACTGGCCTCTTTACAGCCATCACATATTCTTTAATTCAAGGTTAAGACCCTGCAGAGAAACCACGGCCCCTGGGACCTGGCACCATTGTCCAGCTGGTACTAAGCCAGACTAATCGATTCACTTGAACGCTTCCACCTTTATTTAATGTGCTTTCTGGATCTGCCCCTTACCATTTGTGCAGGACGTGAGGAAGTGCTGACCGCTCACTATTGGGCCCTTTAACCCCTTCTTAATACATTGCATTTACAGGTTATTCTAATTGTCTTCTATTCATCTTGAGGATGAGATAATAGTACAGTTTTACAATCTCCTGTCCATACGCAGGGCACAAAATAAAGAATAATCCCTCTTTATGCTTATATGATCTGCAAAGTCACTGCCCATAGCCTGCCTTCTAGTCGATTAAAGGCAACCTGTAATGTTGAAAATCGCATCTGACCTTCTAGAGTAGGAGAAGGCTGATATACTTTTTTATGGGAAATGTTTCAGTAAAAACTTGACTTTATTCATTGGAATCCATGGTGTTTGTCTGCGTGAGTTCAGTGGGCAGTTTTACTAGCGACAGTCTTCCCTATATGACTGCATGCAGCGATAGCTGTCAATCGCTAGTAGGACCGTCCATTGGACTTCTAAATATCCATACAAACACAAGAGATTTCAATAAATAAACAATGAAGTCAGCAGACAAGGACTTCAAATCGAGGAACGATTATAAATATATATGCTGATAAAGACACGGGTCGTACATAGTCTGGACTTTTCTGTAGTAATAGTTTATGTAGATGAAACTTGGATAATAAAGAAAGAATACAGAAGAAGAATCAAAGCCTTCGAAATGTGGTGCTGGCAAAGGAAGCTATCAATACCATGGATGGCAAAAAGAACAAACAAATCAATTTTTGGAATAAATCAAGCCAGACATGTCACTGGAAGCAAGGATCACCAAGCTACGACTTACCTACTTTGGACACATCATACTAAGAGAGCAACCACTGGAGAAGGGCATCATGGTCATAAAAATAGAAGGAGCAAGGCGAAAAGGAAGACCAGCAACCCAATGGCTTGATACAATCAAGATAACGGCAGAGAAGACCCTGTTGGGCCCCTTTAGGCTTACACAGGATCGATCCATCAAGTCGCCATGGCTCGAAATAGAGCCAAAGGCCATTAGAAAAGAAAACTGAATTATTTTCTCTCTATCAATTTGGTCTTGAAGGGTATCAAATTGTTGACAATTAGAGGGCCTACCATTACAATGATAAAGATGACCTATCCATCATCAATATCAGATTGTTGGGGGTCCATCACCTGACATCCTCACCAATCAGCTACTATAACTTCTGGCGACAGTCGGATATAAGCAGTGTACAGAGCAGAGCACCACAGCTCTCTTACACTGTGTAGTAGCTACTTCAGGGTACTGCAGATCATTCAAATGAATAGGAGCTGATCTTCACTACCCAGCCACCACCAAAAGTGAGAGTGTCAGGTGTCAGGCCCCTACCAGTCTGATAGAGTTCATCAATCTCTTAGTTAAAAGTATTCATCCAGTTTTCAGAAATCTTGATTGTTAGACCTGAAGGTATTTGAACAGATGCTATTCCCAGCTATATACTATACTAGCTGAAGAGCCCGGCGTTGCCTGGGCATAGTAAATATCTGTGGTTAGTTATAGCACCTCACTTCTCTCATTTTCCCATCACTCCTCTCATTTTCCCCCTCACATCTCTCATTTTCCCCCTCACTCCTCTCATTCCCCCCTAACACTTGTCATTTTGACCTCACATGTGTCATTTTCCCATCACTCCACTATTTTCCCTCACTCCTCTCATTTTGCACTCACACCTTTTCATTTTCACCTCACACCTCTCGTTTTCACCTCACACCTCTCATTTTCCCCTCAGTATATACATGTTTGTCATCTCCCTTATATATAGTATACACCTGTATGTCATATCCTCCTGTATATAGTATATACCTGTATGTCATCTCCCCTGTATATAGTATATACCTGCTGTATGTCATCTCCTTCTGTATATTGTATATACCTATGTGTCATCTCCTCCTGTATATAGTATATACCTGTAGGTCATCTCTTCTGTATATAGTATATACCTGTATGTCATCTCCTCCTATATATAGTATATACCTGTATGTCATCTCCCCTGTATATAGTATATACCTGCTGTATGTCATCTACTCCTGTATATACCTATGTGTCATCTCCTCTTTTATATAGTGTATACCTGTATGTAATTTCCTCCTGTATATAGTATATACCTGTGTGTCATCTCCTCCTGTGTATAGTATATACCCGTATGTCATCTGCTCCTATATATAGTACATACCTGTATGTCATCTCCTCCTGTATATAGTATATACTTGTAAGTCATCTCCTCCTGTATATAGTATATACTTGTGTCATCTGCTCCAGTATATAGTATATACCTGTGTGTCATCTCCCCTGTATATAGTATATACCTGTAAGTCATCTCCTCCTGTATATAGTATATTCTGTGTGTCATCTGCTCCTGTATATAGCATATACCTGTGTGTCATCTCCCCTGTATATAGTATGTACCTGTATGTCATCTCCTCCTGTATATAGTATACATCTGTATGCCATCTCCTCCTGTATATAGTATACTGTATACCTGTATGTCATCTGCTCCTGTATATAGTATATACGTGTGTCATCTCCTCCTGTATATAGTATATACGTGTGTCATCTCCTCCTGTATATAGTATATACCTGTATGTCATTTCCTCCTGTATATACTATATACCTGTATGCCATCTGCTCTTGTATATAGTATATACCTGTGTGTCATCTGCTCCTTTACATAGTATGTACCTGTATGTAATCTCCTCCTGTATTAGACCTCGTTCACACGTTATTTGGTCAGTATTTTTACCTCAGTATTTGTAAGCTAAATTGGCAGCCTGATAAATCCCCAGCCAACAGGAAGCCCTCCCCCCTGGCAGTATATATTAGCCCACACATACACTTAATAGACTGGTCATGTGACTGACAGCTGCCCGATTCCTATATGGTACATTTGTCCCTCTTGTAGTTTGTCTGCTTATTAATCAGATTTTTATTTTTGAATGATAATACCAGACTTGTGTGTGTTTTAGGGCGAGTTTCATGTGTCACGTTGTGTGTGTTGAGTTGCGTGTGGCGACATGCATGTAGCGACTTTTGTGAGATGAGTTTTGTGTGGCGACATGCGTGTAGCAACTTTTTGTGTGTCGAGTTGCATGTGACAGGTTAGTGTAGCAAGTTGTGTGCAGCAAGTTTTGCGCATGGCGAGTTTTGCGCGTGGCGAGTTTTATGTGTGGTGCGTTTTGAGTATGTGCAAGTTTTGTGTGAGGCAACTTTTGCATGTGTTGCAACTTTTGTGCATGTGGCAATTTTTCCGTGTGTGCAAGTTTTGCGTGTGGCGAGTTTTCCATGAGGTGAGTTTTGCACGTGTGGCGAGTTTTGCGTGAGCCTAGTTTTGCATGTGGCGAGTTTTGCATGTGGCGAATTTTGCACGTGGCGAGTTTTGAGTGGCGACTTTTGTGTTTCGACTTTTATGTGACGAGGTTGGTGTGTGTGTGGTGAAATGTGTGCTGAGGGTGGTATATGTGTTCAAGCACGTGGTAGTGTGTGGCGCATTTTGTGTGTGTGTTCATATCCCCGTGTGAGGTGAGTATCCCATGTCGGGGCCCCACCTTAGCAACTGTACGGTATATACTCTTTGGCGCCATCGCTCCCATTCTTTAAGTCCCCCTTGTTCACATCTGGCAGCTGTCAATTTGCCTCCAACACTTTTCCTTTCACTTTTTCTGCATTATGTAGATAGGGGCAATATTGTTTGGTGAATTGGAACTCGTGGGGTTAAAATTTCGCCTCACAACATAGCCTATGACGCTCTCGGGGTCCAGACGTGTGACTGTGCAAAATTTTGTGGCTGTAGCTGTGACGGTGCAGATGACAATCCCGGACATACACCCACACACACACATACAGCTTTATATATTAGATAAGCCCTTGCAGAGAGCATGTCTGAAAAAGGGCCATGTACATTAGATTAACATTACCAAATCTCACTACTGTTACAGGATCACCGTCTTAGTTGTCTGGCAGAGCCTTCATTCCCTCTCCCCATTGAGAACACAAGCACTTTTGTGTTCTAAAAGTTTCCACCTTATCATCACAATTTTTACTTTTTATATGTATTTTCAGCCATTAAAATTAAGAGAGGCCTACATGTAACTCAGGGTATTGTCTAAATTTTCTGGATGTTGTGTCCACATAGTAGGGGTCCAGTGAGCTTTTTCTATAGGGAGTGTTTCAAGGGAAAAAAATTAATTTATAAGAAAGGGGAATATAGAAAGATAGAGACAGCAGAGCTGCTTCAAGAACTCTATAATATTGAACTTCAAGGACCAAGGGTGGTATGCCAAAATTCCTGCCTTCCCAGAAGAGCCAATACGTCTCCTTACGTTAACTTGGCACTCTCAACATGGAGTAATTTTACCTCTTAGATTCCCTGTCTGAAAGCTCCCACCTAGCCAAATCAGTTTTTCTGCTTTGCACAAATGAAGGGAAAACACATGGAAGCAAGTGTCTTCAAATGGAGTTTCTGGTTTGGCTTCTTATCCTAAGTCATGGCAAGGCTTGTTAAAAAGTAGATATAGACTTTTAGGATTGCTTCTTCTAATATTCACTAGAGTTCGTATATTCTTTCTCTTTGAATAGTTTATTTTTCTTGGACACTAAAGGCCTCCCATACACATTAGATTAATGTCACCTGAACCCACCTATATTGACGAGTTCGGCCAATGGCCTAATGAATTTGGAGGCACTAGTTAATTGATGGTCAGGGGAGATGTTGATCACACATGTCCAATTTTGGAGGACCAATTGTATTGTTCTCCAGGAGATAAGTCGCTGGCCGACCTGTCAGTTGGTGGCTTTCTCATAGAGAACACAGGAGTGTTTGGTTGAACAAGTGCTCCTGTGTATGGGAGAGTTGGCTGAGATGATTATCTCCGAATGAGCGCTCCTGTGTAAGGGAGAGTCAGCTGAGATGGCTGTCAGCCAAACCATTGGCCAGACGATGGACATCTAATGTGTATGGCCGGCTTAAGAGAGCTTGTCCCACCTCTGTTAGATACCATACCCTCCACTAAAAGAAAGGTAGCACAGAGGTACACAGACAGAACCCACTCTAGAATAACAGAGAATTGACAGTCTAGAGAAGTTACAAGCTCAGGGTGAATGTAATAATGCAAGTCTAGTCGATTGCGTATGGTGATAGAAGAACAGAAGAGAAGATCTTGTGTAGCACTTACAAAGGTAGGACCTGTTTGAAGACAGACGGACCAGGTAAAGGTAGCAGTGACCTGGCTGTAGCTTCTACACTCCCAAATGCAGCGACATCCTGAATACACAGGTGTGTTTTGGCCCCAGGCATACTGGCCACAGTCCATTCCATTTACAAGAGCTGAATTAAACAGCAAGTAGTATGTTGAACAGAGAAAGAGAGAGCAAGCACAAGGGGAAAAACAGGAGCATCAAAGGATATGCCTGCGAGCTTTGTTAAGGCCAAGAAAAACCCTGTTTCAGTTGTCAGAGCTTGTTGATGTTGTAAAGAACGGTGCATTTTCCCTACCTCTCTTCCCTTCTCTCTGCAATATGTGGTTCTGCCTTAGGATAGAAAGTTAAACAGAACGGATGAACAGAGTTCCACTCCATAAATCAGTCGTTCCTCTATCCCAGATCAAAGCGCTGACATGCTCCCTTCCAGCCTACTTGTCCACTTCTGCAGCTTGATGGACAGGTAACATCTGGCCCAGAGATCTCTCCCAGAGATCTCGAAAATATCTTCCTCACAGCTAATCAGGGTATAGAAAAGGCTGAGGACGTGCACACTCACCTTCATCTCTTCAAAGCTTGCACTCTGTAATTGCTCCGTTTCCGTGGGCAGTTTTTTTTTCCGCTTTGTCCATTAAAGAAATGCGCTATCAGTCAGCTTACCCAGATTTCCGGTTTTTGAATGGTTTCCGGAATATTGAAGGGGCTAAAATTAAAAAAATAAAATATAATTCAATCATATGGAGATGGTACAAAAAGTCTCATGCACACAAATAATTATATATAGAGTACATTCAGTTGGATTTTTAAGGTTGTACCCCATCAGTATTTTTATCATCATTTATCCTCTCCCCCTAGTAATTTTTGCTGGCAATTCCCCCATAGTATGATTATTCTGCATTCTGGTGACCAAGGGCAATATGTCAATACAGTAACATTGGCTTCAAACTAAATTCCAGCCAGTCATCATTTCTAGACCCATCCATCAATCAGCGTTGCAGAGGACCAGTTGTATGCAAATCAGATTGATATGCAAACTATCAGGAATGATGGAGCCAGGACTTGCTATCTTCTCCTCCACGGGTACGTATCTTATGCAAAACCCTCAATAAATGCAGCAACAAGAACCATCTGCCTCCCCAGAGCCACCTGGGAAGTGGCACCCAAGAGAAATGATAGAAATTGAAATCTAATAATACAGGTGCTTAGATTACTCGTCCACTTGTCCTCGGATAATACTTTATTAACATATGATGACCATTAGGAGAATAGTAAAAATCTAAGACAGAAATTCCCTGTCAATACCATGATATAAGATTCGAGACGGATTGTGGGTTTTGTTTCCCTGCAATATCCCTAGTTTTTTTGAGTACTTGTTTTAAAAAATTGGGGTTTGGCAAGTTGTGACGCGTAAGAATAAACTACTTTGACGTTGGAGTTGGGGAGAGATGTCCGGCAATGAGATCTCTTCTATGGTCATATAAAACGCAGAATAAAGCACAACTGAAGTAGCCCATAATCTAAATTGTGGTATGCTGCCTGCACATACTGTACACCAAAAAGACAGCCACTATTGAGCAGAAAACTGGGCTCGATTCATCATTGCGAATTTATGAAAGTCACTTTTCTTTTTTTGTTTGTGGCATTTGCCAATGGTTTTTCTCTAAATTCTTCAAAATGATACAAGCAGTTCATGAATTTGGCACAGGGTCAAATGTGCTCTTTATTTTTGTCTTTAAAACGTTTTTTTGCAACTTTTTAGCACCAAAAGTCCCAAATTCTTTAAAAAGTCACAAAATAATGTGCCACATTGAAAATGCCTCCAGAAATATTAGGACCCTTCCATACAGACTTTTTGCCTTGTTCGTTAGTCCCCCACAAAATGGGATTTAGATGTTTGTGCCTACTAGAGTAGGACTCTCAGATGTAGTAGACTACGTCGGGGCTTCTGCCTCAAAAAATGATGCACATCAGAGCACACGCTGAGTCTGTCAGCACCATTATAGTCCATGGCCCCGTTGGTGCACATGTCCAAATCCCACTTTGCGGGGGTGGGGGGTCTGGACGGAAATCCCAAAGGGACCATCGAATGAGTGCAAAAATGCTGTGTGAAAACACCCCAACTACAGGAACTAGAGTGAGTTGTGCCCAAACATGTGACATTTGGTAAAAGTTGCATTTCATGAATCTGTTTAAAACATCTGGATAATTAAAGCTGCCGAGGAGAAATAAAAAAAAAAAAAAAAAGACAACTTACATAAATGGTGCAAAACTTAAAGAATAAAGAATAAGGTGAAGATACTAAAACCACTAAAAAGGAGCAAATAACTCAAAAAAACTGGAGAACCAACAATTATGGATGGAGGCTTTGAGTGACGTCATTATCGGCAGGTGAACCTGCTACATTTTAGAAGAGGAAGACACTTTTATAGCCTCTTTTTTCGTGATATTTCCTGAGTGCTTTTTTCAACATTTTGGGCCACAAATGTGAGGAGCGTTAAGCGTTTTTACAATGTTTTTGAGGAATCTTTTTTTCTTAACATTTTCTCATTGACTCGTATTGTAAAGTCTGCATGGCGGAAAATCCCTGAAGAATGATCAGGTCATTTCGTTTACCAGTTTGCCATCTTTACTTTACATATACTATTATGGCAGATTTCTCTAGTAATACCAGATTCCAACCAGTCAAATTTTCGGATGATTTTTTTGGGACCCCAACTTAAGAACTTTGAGTCTTGATGTATAGGACCCATTGCATAGCTGTTGTATATTTTTTACCTACCTGACTTTACTCTCCCGAAACCTTGAGGTTCTATCTTGTATAGTCAAACATTAAAGACAAGAAAAAAGCCCGACATAATCTATGATGCACAAGGGAAACGCTGTAAAAAAAAAAAAAACAAGCATCACATGGACCAAAGTAATCATCCACTGGGGTCTACTAGGTTTACACTTCCTTGTATACAAGATCCAGGCAAAAAAGGGAGAGCACAGGCTCCACTATGGTAACAGGAGATGTTTTCTGTGTTGGCCCCATACTCAGGCACACATGGCGGAGGGCAATCAGTGGAGAGCTCCCAGTTTACTAAACATTTCTGCCTAGTATCCAAAGAAATGACCCTTGTTTGAACCTTCAACCCTCCATTTAATGACTTGTTTGAAGACAGGCTTGAGTGCCGAGCTGGAGGTGTGTTGGGGGTGGGGATCCGTAATGGTTTCCAGGCCTCAGAGGGTCTTTGTTGGTGGATAAAGGGGCTCTTGCTACATATCTAAATTTTCAGTGTCGCTGATATTGACTTCCTGCTCATGGCACCTCTATTGGTAATACATATCGATTTAGAAACATGAGGTATAGGCTACATGAACACAAGACTCACAACCTTCTAGTACGGTCTCAGGTCTGGATTACCCACTGTTGTAGATGTGATTCTGTCCCTCAGTAATATTACCATTATAGTACTATCATTCACTGGGGTCATGAAGACTCCCGGGTACAGTAACAGTATGGAAGGGCGGCCATGTTTGTAATCCATAGGAGGTACGTGTGGAGCGCGGACTAAGGGGGTCTGCATTATACTAGTAACTTTTATTTGTATAACTCAAAACACAGAGGATTAATGGCAACAATTACCAGTTAAGGTAACATGAAAAATTGCAGGCACTCATTCTGGGATTACCATCTAAATTAAATCCAGCCTTAACGGCCCTGTGACTTATGGCTCTGCATGTCCTTGTCAAATCGGGGACCATTACTACCTACTTTTAGGGAAAGGGCGGAGGGAAAATCCCCCACGTATTTAATACTAAACACATGTCGGAATAAAGGATACACACCCTGCTCCCCTCACACCCGTCTTGGTAAACAGAAATGGTGGATGCCAGCCCCCTGGGTCCAGGTTTATGCTCTGTCGTGGGCGCCTTTAACCCTTCACTGTCTAACAGCTGATAAATCTGTCGTTCTCTCCTTCCACACATTCTTTACAGATCTTTTTGTTTAGCAATAGAGCTTCAAATCACTATTTCATATTTTAGTCTTCGATTGAACTTTCTTAGTTTTCACATTATGTTTCTTCACCTGAGATGATGCTTATGAAGCAGGTCTGAATCGGGTAAACTATAGAATTGTAGAAAAAAATTCAGAGCTTTATAGGACAAAACTATTTGGGTGGGGGTTACACATGAATTCCCTGTGGATTCCTCAATGTAAGGGTGCTCACCCTATGGGTTTGTGTACAGGACACAACACCGGAATCTACATGGATGGTGTATACCAGAGTTGCTGCCGACGTCCCTCACTTCAGTTCATAAATGCTGTACAGGATTATTACAATATATTATTGAATATATTGATAATACGTAGAAGCTTTTATTGGTAATTGGTCAATGTGTTTTCGGGGTGTACCGATATCTTTGACATTGTCCTGACGAAGAGGTCAATTAATTAATTAACTAATTACCAACATAAGTTTCTACACATTATCAATATACTCAAGACTATCCTACCTGATAAGCACGAGAATCCCTATTTTATATATACGTCCTGTCCAGCATATCTGAATCAGGGTCGTAAATGCAAAAGGTGCAGGAGTTGCAATCGCAACTGGGCCCTGGAACCTAAGGATACTATAAGTCCCTTTTGCCTATATGAAAATTCCAATACTATTAAAGACTTGAGATAATTAGGGGCCCCATTGCAGCTTTTACATTGGGGATCATGAACTTCAGATTGCATCACTGCTTCTGATGCAGACCCTGACCTTTGCCAATCTCGGCCTATTGCTTATGTGTCCAGATCATCTTCCATTCTCATGGATTCATCTTCCTTCAGTCCTACACTGTTACATACAGGAGGATGTCTGATGGTGCTTTAGAAATGAGGTGGAAGGACCATTGAGAGTTATAATTGTGAGCACCGCTCAGGACCTTGGTGTTGCCTGAGAGGGTTCCCCTCATTCCTTCACTTGCAGTTCTTCACTAGGCAGAAATGTAACCACTAATGAAATATTCAGAGCCTACATTTCCATATTTGCACAGAGATACTGCTCTTTGTAGAAATTTCCACCACTTCTGCTCCTCACACTATATCTAAGTGTTATCTGTAACATGAAATTCTAACAAATATAAGTCGCACTTTCCTATAAATATAGAATACACAAACAGTCGAAAGGAGGGTTGTACAGACTTTAGCTTTGCCGTAGAGTCAACTCCAACCAGAACACCATATGGAGCTAGCATGTTATGTGTCATGTACGTGTGGGCTTCCTCCTGGAGATCAAAACTAGACTCTCTATGTAATGGCCCCTCTTGTGCTTCTTATGGGGAGGCAATATGGAGTGTGTTGGCACCATGATCTCCATCCAGAAAGAATCAGAAGACTAGCACGCTAAACATGAAGAGCTTCTATTCCAGGACATTACTTAATTTAGGTCCAACTGCAATCCTTGAATTTCTCTCGTCTTTGAGCAGTTTGTTAATTTCCAAAGCATAAACTGTTAGAAAGTTAAAATTGCTTTGTAAATCACTGCCATGGTCTTTAAAGCACTGGCAGCCTACAGTATGCCACACTAAACGTGAGCCAGCAATTGCTCAAATAATTTTTACTGGCAATGCTGTCATGGCCATACATCAATATTTTAATATTCATTGCCAGCAAAATGTGCCAAGGTTATAAAACATTGTGTGGCTCAGGACTACCAATCAACACTAGAAATCAACCCAAGTTGGCACTGACCTGTGTATGACCCATAGCTTTAAAAGTTTGGGTCAGCAGGAGGTGGTGGGTATTGGGCAGTAGGGGAGGGGGTCTTACTCTTGTAAGGCTGGCAATAAAACATGAGACAGTTTAATGGATGTCTCTGCTGACCCTGCTGAAGCCACGTGAAAACAAAAAGCCTGGACCTCGTTTAGGGTGGACTGGGTGGGGAGTAGGCTTCTGCCAGGATCAGAAAGCATGGGGCTGCACATTGAAAAATCAGATACATCTTTGCTGGGACCCCATATTATTATTATTATTTACTATTATATTTTGTATATTGTCCTAGAGCAAACTTTAGAAATAGCAATTTCTTATTGAGTATTATGTGATGAAAGAGTGACCAGTTTTAAGAAACATCCACACAAAAAAAAGCTCAATATCCCTCATACTCTTCAAATGTCAAATCCCAGGTCCACTGGATAAAAAAAACGACTGTAACAACAAGCACAATAGCGTCTTATCCGGTAGGCAAGTACAGGTGAATGAACAGGTAACTACTCAACTTTTGAGATTGTGAAAGCCACATCTGAGGAATAGAAGCAGGAAACAACTGCTGCGGCACCCTCAGGACAGGAAAACCTGCCATGTTAGTGTTTGTTCGGCAGATGGAAGGGGGTGATCTCTGCTGCCGAGGAGATATACCCAATAAGGATCCAGAGGACGTGATGTAGGAATAACAAAGAGGTTTATTCTCAACATGTTTCGACGTGGAACTAACTTTTTCATCAAGAGACTGCAGTAATTTTGATGAAAAATTTAGTCCAACTTCGAAACGTGTTGAGAATAGACCTCTTTGTTATTCCTACATCACGTCCTCTGGATCCTAATTGAGATCACCACTCACTTCCTTTCTTCCAAACAAATCCCAGGTCCACATTGATCCAGAGGTTTTCCATTCCTGCTGATCCACGGAGAACCTCTAAACAAGAGTGATCATTGGTGCAACAGCACATGGCCTCAAGAGGTACGGGGGGCTACTTCCAATTCCAAAACTCTGGACTTGTGCATTATGATGAGCTATTGGACTGCAAAGGGCCCGTATATTGTTCTTGCACAGGGGTCCTCTCCAGTCTGTCCACCAGTGGCATTTCTCTGAACATCTCGCATATTCCATTGATGAACATTGTGACAATTTGTGCTGATTAACAAGGATATCCTTCTCCTGCCTTACAGGTTCATTAACGCCAGAAGACGAATAGTCCAGCCGATGATTGACCAGTCTAATCGAGCAGGTAAGGTGCCAAGTTCCAATCTCCTGGGTGACATTCAATGGGTTAAGCTTCTATCAGAACCTTCCAGCAGTCAAAAGGTTTATGAAACAGAGAAGAGGTTCAATGGGTAGTAAATAAAATACCACAGCAAGACATTCTGTGAGACAGTAGGGACAAGAAGAGGGGGCAATCTCACCCGCTTTAAGTCTCAGCATCCCACCATAGGGAGCAGCTAATTGGTGCTAATTGGAGATTTCCAGCATGCTCTCAATTCAATTTCATCCCCTCCTCCTCACAGACCGTTAATTGGCGCAAAGTACTGGGCGACTAAGAAACAGTTTAACCCTAAGAATGCCGGAGCAGGTGCTTTCACCCTGGAAGGGTTAAAGGAGCCCTTGCTTCTTGCCCGGTGCCATCTAACAGCTCTTGGCAGTATAAGGAAGTCGTTCCCATATGCAGCCCATTGTGTGCATTCACCGACTGTCTATTCACACACAACTGGCTGGAATTGCATTATACCGCCGGCAGAAAATGTGTGTGGGGCAATTGTAAGAGGTTCTTTTGGAAGCAGTTCCCCCATTATTAATGGCACCTAACTAACTTAATGACCAGGGGGTACAATGAAGTTTGCAATGATTACACATACGACTCCCATTTTGGAAGGATTTTTTCCTTTCCTTCCATTCTATATAAATTCCTATTGTATTATTGCACTTACCTCATGTCTGTCTTCGTAGACTTTTATCATTTGCTAGAGGCTTCTGTCACCACTGAATGCCAATGTTATTTTAAGGAGGAGGGGCAGGTGTGGCCAGACACCAGTGGGGTCACATTTTGGTGAGGAATTGTCCAAAAAATGTAAGACAGCCAATCGTATTCTCTGCTAGGAATGGAGAGGCTGCTGCCCGCAGACATCGGATTGTCGGCAGCTCTGGATGGCATTTAATTGGCTCTGTCAATGAAATCTTCCTGTCCTCGGCACCATGGTCATTTTCTGGTGTTTTTTTCTTTGCTGGGAAACCTGAAATTCCCTCCATAATTATTGACCTACATCCTTTTACATGCCATGATGAAAAGGTCATAGACGCTGGCAGAGGACAAACATCAGCATGTGGAAGACAAAAAATGTTGCCCTTTTTTGCCCTCAGTTGATGCCAATTCGTCCTTAAAGGGTTTGTTCTCGCATTGCATTTTCACAGCATTTTTTTCTGCTATTTCTGAAATCTCCCACACAAGCTGCTTATTATTTCAATAAAGATTTCAACCTCCAATGCAATTTTTCAAATCTGCAGCAGGTTAATTCTTTCAGCATTTTTCACCAATGGGAAAAAAAAACTTGTCAACACTGGACAAAAATCTGCTGCAAATACTCAACGTTTGCACATACTCAATGAGGTTTTCTGTGCTTCCATTACTGATGACCTATACTAGGTATAGGTCATCAAGATCAGATCAGTGAGGGTCCGACACCCGGCACCCCCCATCAATCAGCTGGGAATAGGCTGGATGTCAACAGTGAACAGAGCCGGACTGTACAGCACAGTTTATTGTGTAGTGGCAACTGTCGAAAACTGTGGCGCAGCTCGTATTCACTAAGCTGTGCTGCTCGCTGCTTACACCTAGCCACCAATGGAGCTGATATCATCGGATCAATGGAGGGGCCAGGTGTTGGACCCCCGCTGATCTCATATTGTTAACATATCCATAACCCCCCTCCAAAACACATTAGACTAATGCCAGCCAAACCAGCCAATATTGATGGGTTGGGTTGACAGTCTCATGTGTATTGGAGCATCGGACAAATGAAGGTCGAGAGAGGTAAGAATCCGACACGTCCGATCCTTGTGATCTCTGAGATAAGCTGCCTCTGGAGATGTCTGGAAGAGGCTTTCTCGTAGATAACACAGGAGCTGTCCGCAGAGCAATATCTCCAGTCTGTGGGAGAGATGGTAGAAATAGCTGTCCGACAGCCATCTTTACTGCTAAATACGGGCATTAAAGGAGTATTCACATCTCCAAGATCCTATCCCATTATGTAGTAGATGTAATAATAATAGCAAATGCCTCCTCCAATTAGAAATGCAGTATAGTTCTTCTGATTAGCTATATTGCTAACCCCCATGTGCAGGACATTCCAGTAACTTACGTGTCCATGGTTACTACCAGTCATAAAGTGACAGTTAGATGTTACCAGTTGTAACCATGGATATCTAGGCTATTGCAATGCCCTGCACATTGGGTAAGCAACATAGCTAATCAGAATAACTATGCTACATTTCTAATTGGAGGTATTTGCTAATATTATTCTTACTACACCTACTACATATTGGGATAGGATCTTGGCGATGGAAATACTCCTTTAAAGATACATCATCCAGGAAACCCCCTTAAGTTTAAGACATAAGAAATCTGAGATTGACTTGTTGCAAAGGAATATTCTGTCTGAGAAAAGTAGACAACACCGTGTGGTCATCAGACAGAATCACTAGCAACTAGGCTGAATCTAATGAGCCAAAGTTATAATTCTAAAAGGGTAAAAGCAGCCTGTCTGCGGTGCAGTCGTAATGTTTCACAGCTTAGACTCTCCAATTTAAACAGATTTAAACAAAAAAAATGTGGTTTTGTTTCAGTGGGAACAATAACCAGAAAAATGCCATAGCTTAGGTGAGGGAATATAGAGAGGTTGCAGAGTACAGGGTGGGCCATTTATATGGATACACCTGGGTGGGCCATTTATAAAGTTGCATCCAAAATGGCCGACTTTAAAATGGCCTCCATGGTCACCACCCATCTTGAAAACTTTTCCCCCTCCAATATACTAATGTGCCACAAACAGGAAGTTGATATCACCAACCATTCCCATTTTATTTAGGTGTATCCATATACATGGCCCACCCAGGTGTATCCATATAAATGTCCCACCCTGTAGAGACGTGCGGTACATGCATGTGTGCCACATAGCGCTGTCAGGGCATTGTTCACACCAGGTCGCCGTGTCCTGATTGTCTTGTTTCTGTTGATTTGAAGTTTGTGTTTCAGTCCTAAAACTGGAACCTTTGCTGATATTTTGGTATGTCTTCTCTTCTTTCTCCTTCTCTGTGTCCACGTTTGACCACAATCAGGTTTTCTTCTTGATCCTTCAGTGAGCCAAGGAGCAGCATATAGTCCAGAGGGGCAGCCTATGGGAAGCTTTGTATTGGACGGGCAGCAACACATGGGCATCCGACCTGCTGGTGAGATATCATCTATTTTTCTCTGTGCCACACTGGCCATTAACTTGAAGACGTTTTCCATTACTGATGATCTCATTCATTTTAATAGAAGCTGATCTGCAGGACCTGGCAGTGGCTACTACACAGCGTATGTAGCTGTGCTGCTCCACTCCATACACTGTTTATATCCAGCTGCTGCCAGAGCTGATTACAGCCGATCAGTGGGGGTCCTCGTGTCCAACCCTCACCAATCTGATATTGATGACCTACCTTAAGGATGGGGGCATCAATATCACAGTAATGGAAAACCCCTTTTACTATGCAATCTACGGGTTCGGAACCCACAAGGATACTGGTAATATACTTATAAAGTAAGTCAATGATGCTCATTAATGAAAAACAGACAATAAATTGTGTGAAAGAACATTGTGATTACTCAGATCACAGGTTCCTTTCTGACAATGAAACTAATCACTAAAACCTGAGTGGTTGCTATCACTCAACCTACTCTGGAAACATGGGCCCCGATTCATCATTTATAGGGGATTTTAAGTCACTTTCCTTTTTTGTCTTATGGTATTTGTTGTTGTTTCTGCCATCAAATTAATCAAAATGGTGAATGCGATGAGTGAATTTGGCACAAAGTCTAAAATAGGCTTTCTTCCGGTCTTGAAATGTTTTTGAGACTTTTGGTGCTTAAATTTGCACCAAAATTATGGCACACTCAAAAATACGCCATGGCGAGACTGGAGTGGAGCTGTGATAAATTTTGTGACTATTTAAATATGCAAATTGTCTCTTCAAGAGGAAGAGGACTAGAACTCTAGTGCCACCTATTGGAAGCAGTGATCCTAAAAGTCAGTATCGACCCTTTAACGAGTCTTATAATATGACTTAGGATAAAAGCCAAAACCAGAATCTCAATTTGGCTTATATACGAAGGCATGTGACAAGGCTTGTTGAAGGGTCGATATTGACTTTTAGGATCACTGCTTCTAATAGGTGGAGCTAGAGTTCTAGTCCTCTCCCTCTCTGAAGAGACAATTTGCATATTGAACTTCCCAGAGAAGCATGCATGGCTTTTAAGTCTCCTCACTCTGCCATGCCAGGCTTGGCATGTCACTCTCCACAAGGAAAAATGTTACCCCTTAGACTTCAGTCCGGAGACTTTCACCGAGCAACTTCGCAATTACAATTAATGAATCAGCCAAAAACATCTGGAATTTCTAAACTCTGCCCAAAAAGCAGGAAAAACTAAATAGGTGAGCACATATCATATAGACATAAAAAATGTGCAACTAGAACAAGGAAAAACAAACAAAACAAGGCGTTAAACACAAAAAAATTTTCAAAAAATAGGTGCAGAGTAGTGATGAGCAAACGTACTCGGATAAGGTGTTATCTCACGATGCTCGAGTGCTAACCAGTGACTTTGGTGTGCTCGAAAAGTATTTTTGAATCCCTGCGGCTGCATGTCTAGCAGCTGATAGACATCCACAACACATGAAGAAATTGCCCAGCAAACAGTCTGTTGAACAGCCACGAGACATGCAGCCACGGGGACTCGAACATATTTTTCGAGCACGCCGAAGACACTCAGTTATCACTAGAGCATGTTCAGATAACACCTTATCCCAGCATGTTCATTCATCACTAGCGCAAAGTCAATCATGAATTTGGACTCATATTGGGTGCCATTGGTCCTATCAACTTGATTTTGCTAAATAAAGGCTAATGCTGCTTTTAAATTAATCTGTCCATCTGACTTTTTTTTTACTCCAGAGCGCTACAAAAATGCTGGAATGAAACTGAAATGGGAACAGATCCCACAGTTTTCCATTTACATTCATCAGGTGCATACGTTGTTGTCTTGGACCCTTAATGGAGCCAGATCTGAAAAAGCGAAAAGTTGCGTTTGTCATTCCTGCTCACTAGGTTTTCAGCAGAAATTAGTATATATATATATTATAATATCATATTGTTATATTATATATATATATATATATATATATATATATATATATATATATATATATACATATATATATATAGAAAGAAAATTAGGACAGCATCCAATATTACCGCAATTGTTGTGCAGAGCTTTCCCAACCAACGGACCAATGGTTTCCAATCATAAGAATAAAAAAGGAAAACAGCACACAAAAAATAGAAGAAAAGTGGACTTTAATGCCTGAACGGCGTGGCGACGTATTGGCTTGAAAAAGGACATCACATCCGAAACATTGCCACGCCGTTCAGGCATTAAAGTCCACTTTTCTTCTATTTTTTGTGTGCTGTTTTCCATATATATATATATATATATATATATATATATATATATATATATATATATATACAGTACAGACCAAAAGTTTGGACACACCTTCTTATTTAAGATTTTTCTGTATTTTCATGACTATGAAAATTGTACAGTCACACTGAAGGCATCAAAAGTATAAGTTAACACATGTGGAATTATATACTTAACAAAAAAGTGTGAAACAACTGAAATTATGTCTTATATTGTAGGTTCTTCAAAGTAGCCATCTTTTGCTTTGATGACTGCTTTGCAGACTGTTGGCATTCTCTTGATGAGCTTCAAGAGGTAGTCACCGGGAATGGTTTTCACTTCACAGGTGTGCCCTATCAGGTTTAATAAGTGGGATTTCTTGCCTTATAAATGGGGTTGGGACCATCAGTTGTGTTGAGCAGAAGTCTGGTGGATACACAGCTGATAGTCCTACTGAATAGACTGTTAGAATTTGTATTATAGCAAGAAAAAAGCAGCTAAGTAAAGAAAAACGAGTGGCCATCATTACTTTAAGAAATGAAGGTCAGTCAGTCTGAAAAATTGGGAAAACTTTGAAAATGTCCCCAAGTGCAGAGGCAAAAACCATCAAGTGCTACAAAGAAACTGGCTCACATGAGGACCGCCCCAGGAAAGGAAGACCAAGAGTCACCTCTGCTTCTGAGGATAAGTTTATCCGATTCACCAGCCTCAGAAATCGCAGGTTAACAGCAGCTCAGATTAGAGACCAGGTCACTGCCACACAGAGTTCTAGCAGCAGACACATCTCTACAACAACTGTTAAGAGGAGACTTTGTGCAGCAGGCCTTCATGGTAAAATAGCTGCTAGGAAACCACGGCTAAGGACAGGCAACAAGCAGAAGAGACTTGTTTGGGCTAAAGAACAAAAGGAATGGACATTATTAGACCAGTGGAAATCTGTGCTTTGGTCTGATGAGTCCAAATTTGAGATCTTTGGTTCCAACCATCGTGTCTTTGTGCGATGCAGAAAAGGTGAACGGATGGACTCTACATGCCTGGTTCCCACTGTGAAGCATGGAGTAGGAGGTGTGATGGTGTGGGGGTGCTTTGCTGGTGACACTGTTGGGGATTTATTCAAAATTGAAGGCATACTGAACCAGCATGGCTACCACAGCATCTGGTATTCCATCCGGTTTGCATTTAGTTGGACCATCATTTATTTTTCAACAGGCAATGACCCCAAACACACCTCCAGGATGTGTAAGGGCTATTTGAACAAGAAGGAGAGTGATGGGGTGCTACACCAGATGACCTGGCCTCCACAGTCACCAGACCTGAACCCAATCGAGATGGTTTGGGGTGAGCTGGACCGCAGAGTGAAGGCAAAAGGGCCAACAAGTGCTAAGCATCTCTGGGAACTCCTTCAAGATTGTTGGAAGACCATTCCCGGTGACTAGCTCTTGAAGCTCATCAAGAGAATGCCAAGAGAGTGTGCAAAGCAGTCATCAAAGCAAAAGCTGGCTACTTTGAAGAACCTAGAATATAAGACATAATTTCAGTTGTTTCACACTTTTTTGTTAAGTATATAATTCCACATGTGTTAATTCATAGTTTTGATGCCTTCAGTGTGAATGTACAATTTTCATAGTCATGAAAATACAGAAAAATCTTTAAATGAGGTGTGTCCAAACTTTTGGTCTATACTGTGTGTATATATATATATATATATGTATATATATATATATAATGTTATAATATATACAACAATATGTAATAATATATATACAACAATTTTGACCACGTGTGTATATTCTATTCTCTTACCATATATAGAATATTCTATTCTTTTACTACATATATATATAGTAAAAGAATAGAATATATATATATATATATATATATATATATATATATATATATATATATATATATATATATATAGTAAGAGAATAGATTGTACACACGTGGTTAAAATTGTTGTTACCCCTCGTTTAATGACAGACAGAAAAACCCACAATGCTCACAGAATGGTCAATGCTTCCACAGAATTTAACAACAAATAAAACTCATGAAATAGGCCTAGACAGAAATTATGGTTCCCCTGAAAATAATGTGACAAAAGGGACATGTTAAATTGCGGTGTGTCCACTAACTAGAATCACTGGTGTCTACAATCTTGGAATCAGTGAGTGGGCCTGTATATAGGGCTACAGATACTCACTGTGCTGTTTGGTGACATGGTGTGTATCACACTCAACATGGACCAGAGGAAGCGAAGGAAAGAGTTGTCTCAGGAGATTAGAAAGAGAATTATAGACAAACATGTTAAAGGTAAAAGTTCTAAGACCATCTCCAAGCAGCGTGATGTTCCTGTGACTACAGTTAAGATCCATGGGACTGTAGCCAACCTCCCTGGACGTGGCCGCAGGAGGAAAATTAATGACAAATCAAAGAGACGGAAAATATGAATGGTAACAAAAGAGCCCAGAAAAACTTCTAAACAGATTAAAGGTGAACTTCAAGCTCAAGAAACATCAGTGTCAGACTGCACCATCTGTCGTTGTATGAACCAAAGTGGACTTCATGGGAGACGACCAACAAAGACACCATTGTTGAAAAAAAATTATAAAAAGCCATACTGAAATTTGCATAACTATATGTTGACAAGCAACAAAGCTTATGGAAGAATGTCCTATGGACAGATGAGACAAAAATTTGAACTTTTTGGCAAGGCACATCAGCTCTATGCTCACAGATGGAAAAATGAAGCATATCAAGAATAAAAGACTGTCCCTACTGTGAAACATGGAGGAGGCTCTGTTATGTTCTGGGGCTACTTTGCTGCATCTGGCACAGGGTGTCTAGAATCTGTGCAGGGAACAATGAAATCTCAAGGCTATCAAGGGATTCTAGAGAGAAATATGCTGCCCAGTGTCAGAAAGCTTGGTCTCAGTCCCAGGTCATGAGTCTTGCAACAGGATAATGACCCAAAACACACAGCTAAAAAACACCCAAGAATGTCTAAGAGGAAAACATTGGACTATTCTGAAGTGGCCTTCTATGAGCCCTGACCTAATCCTATTGAGCATCTTTGGAAAGAGCTGAAACATGCCGTCTGGAAAAGGCAGCCTTCAAACACAAGACAACTGGAACAGTTTGCTCGTGAGGAGTAGGCCAAAATACTTGTCGAGAGGTGCAGAAGTCTCATTGACAGTTACAGGAATCGTTTTATTGCAGTGATTGCCTCAAAAGGTTGTGCAACAAAATATTAAGTTAAGGGTATAATCATTTCTGTCCAGGCCTAATTGATGAGTTTTATTTTTTTTTTAATTCTGTGGAAGCATGGTTTAAAAGCAATGTCTGACTTTCATTTGTTCATTTTCATAGATTTTTTTATTTATTTTTACTTTTGTCAGATTCAAGTTATTTCTGTGACCATTGTGGGTTTTTCTGTCATTAAATGAGGGGTACCAACAATTTTGACCACGTGTGTGTATATAGTAAAAGAATAGAATACGTGTATATATATATACACTCACTGGCCACTTTATTAGGTACACCTGTCCAACTTCTTGTTAACACTTAATTTCTAATCAGCCAATCACATGGCGGCAACTCAGTGCATTTAGGCATGTAGACATGGTCAAGACAATCTCCTGCAGTTCAAACCGAGCATCAGTATGGGGAAGAAAGGTGATTTGAGTGCCTTTGAACGTGGCATGGTTGTTGGTGCCAGAAGGGCTGGCCTGAGTATTTCAGAAACTGCTGATCTACTGGGATTTTCACGCACAACCATCTCTAGGGTTTACAGAGAATGGTCCGAAAAAGAAAAAAAATCCAGTGAGCGGCAGTTCTGTGGGCGGAAATGCCTTGTTGATGCCAGAGGTCAGAGGAGAATGGGCAGACTGGTTCGAGCTGATAGAAAGGCAACAGTGACTCAAATCGCCACCCGTTACAACCAAGGTAGGCCTAAGAGCATCTCTGAACACACAGTGCGTCGAACTTTGAGGCAGATGGGCTACAGCAGCAGAAGACCACACCGGGTACCACTCCTTTCAGCTAAGAACAGGAAACTGAGGCTACAATTTGTACAAGCTCATCGAAATTGGACAGTAGAAGATTGGAAAAACGTTGCTTGGTCTGATGAGTCTCGATTTCTGCTGCGACATTCGGATGGTAGGGTCAGAATTTGGCGTAAACAACATGAAAGCATGGATCCATCCTGCCTTGTATGGAGCATCTTTGGGATGTGCAGCCGACAAATCTGCGGCAACTGTGTGATGCCATCATGTCAATATGGACCAAAATCTCTGAGGAATGCTTCCAGCACCTTGTTGAATCTATGCCACGAAGAATTGAGGCAGTTCTGAAGGCAAAAGGGGGTCCAACCCGTTACTAGCATGGTGTACCTAATAAAGTGGCCGGTGAGTGTATATATATATATATATATATATATATATATATATATATATTCTTTTTCTATATATATTTATAGAGAAAAGCCTGATGAACATTAAACATTATAACTTCAGCTTTGTTCAGTTCAGGTGCAAGAAAACTGATCCTAATGCCACAAATAAATAATAGCCGAGCCTTGAATATGCTAGGGTGTAAAAAAAAGATATACATAAGGATATATTCACTTGTAAAGCGCCATGGAATAAATGGCGCTATAACAATAAATAATAATAATAATAATAATATATGTGCAAAATGTGAATCAAAGCCTAGATATACCTTATCTGTGCCTATACACATTCCGGCTAATTGTATTTTTCTAAAGAAAAAAACTAGAGACGGAAAAGAAAATTTACAAACAAAGTGACAACATAACAGCTACAGCAAAAGCAATAAGAACTAAAGTAATATTTCAGACTTCATATTAGGAAGTAGAAGCCTTCGTTCTCTATATTATGTATAGGAAACTATTCTAGTAGAGGGATGTATGTGAATATACTTGATTGTACAGCGCCCCCTAAAGGCTTTAGGGAACTTTCTCATTGACAATCCCTTTGTACCTTTTTACTACATTGTAATCTCCACTGTATCTTGAACAGACAGGCTTATTATACCCAGCAGAGTTTACATGAAGGCAGGGAATTTTTGGATAATTCTGAAATGTTTTATGTTTATATATTTTATGATAGCGCTATATTTATATTGCCAGTGGATCTTGATATATTGCTGGTATAAATAAACATATATATATATATATATATATATATATATATATATATATATATATATATATATATATATATATATATATATATATATACCGGTGTATATATATATATATATATATATATATATATATATATATATATATATATATATATATATATATATATATATATATATATATATATATATATATATATATATATATATATATAAAATGTTATTATGTTTACGGTATAGAAATTATAGCGACTTTTTTTCTGTTTCTTTTCCCCATCCAGGACCGATGAGCGGAATGGGAATGAATATGGGCATGGATGGGCAGTGGCACTATATGTAACCATTAAATTGCAGAGCAATCACAAACAAGGGGAAGTAAGTATCTTCAGGATGATGTGTCTTATAGAGACATAAGGCCCAATTCTTTATGGCTTTTGCACTTATTTTTTGTTGTTTTTTTTTTTTTTGCTGTTTTGCACCTGTTTTCTGTTTGTTTTTCTGCTGTTTTGCACCTTTTTTTTTTTTGGCTGTTTTGCACCTGTTTTTTGTTGTTTTGCTTTTTTTTGGCTGTTTTGCACCTGTTTTTTGTTGTTTTGCTTTTTTTTGGCTGTTTTGCACCTGTTTTTTGTTGTTTGGTGGTTTTCTTTTGCTGTTTTGCACCTATTTTTTGTTTGTGCCATATCCACTGTTCAATTTGCACCTTTTAGCCTATTTTATATGTACTATCCCATTGCATTTTTTTAGTTCGCCACTGTGTACAGAGTCTAAGGTTTCCAGAATTTTGTATTTTTTTTGCCTGATTCATCATTTGAGACTTTTTAAAACGTCGCTAAATTTGTTGAAAATGTCCTCCAGTCCTATGTATGACAGATATTTTGGAGCAATTTTTGTGCCATTTTGCAAAAAGTGAGTTGGTTTTTTTTGTGTGCTAAAAACTTACAAAACAGATGAAAGACAAGAATAAAGACCATTTCGTTCCTTTACACAAAGTTCATGAACCACAAGCGGCATTTTAAAGGAAAAAAAATCAACAAATACTATGAAAAAAAAGAAAAGTGATTAAAAAAAAAAGGCAAGTATAGAATGAAAGCCGCAATATGGGATATTTAAGGGAATGAATTACACAGGACATTTGCACAAAAATGTAGTGACTTTTTAAAAAGTCGCAATTGATGAATTATGTGAAAACATTTGGAAACCCCAAACTCCGCTCACAATGACGAACATGAAAAAAAAAATAGGGGAACATGTAAAAAAAGGAGCAAATTAAATGAGGAATGAGGCGCAAATGAAAAGCAAGCAACAAAACCCAAAACAGGTCCAAATGCAATAATATAGAATTGGGCTCAAAAGTTAAGGAAATGTTACTAGAACGGTATACTCGCGGCTGGCAGATCTACATACAACATTTCTGCAACTAAAGAATGTATTCCATACATATAAAAGGGGCTGTTTTTGGCTGTATGTATACAGATTTCTTAAAACCATGTGCAGATGCTCACAGAAACGTCAGTAAGTCTGCTGTTTGTGAAGGCTTCAGCTAATCAGTCACTGCTGATGGGCTGCAGTGCTCATGTGACATTTTGTCACAAGATCGTCGGGGGGACGAATGGCTCAGAGCCAGTCCAGCAGGTAAGGCTACTTTCACACATCAGGTTTTTGCCGTCAGGGACAATCCGTCGAATGTTGGAAAAAACGGATCCGTCGCAGATTGAGAAAAACTGATGCGACGGAACCGTTTTTTCGACGGATCCGACTAGCATATCCAGATAATTGGATAAAAAAAAATTGGAGCATGCTCAGTTTAAAAAAACGGAATCCGGCACCGAATTAACACATGTGGAATTATATACTTAACAAAAAAGTATGGCCATCCCTGGGAAAGCAAAGTCTCCGTGTCTCACGATGGCTGATGGTAGATGTAGGGCACTGGTGGTCCATGTCTCGAGGAAGGGTGTGATCAGGGCAGTTTCTAGCCCAAAAATGACACAGGGCGAGAGTAGGAAATTTCTCCCCCCCCCCCCCCCCCCCCGGCACCGAAAATAATAAACATTATTTTTGTGGGCTTGAGTAATAAATAGAGAGCAGGCTTGTATCTTCCCTTTTTTTAATAAATTATAATTTGCCTTTAACTTATATAGAACTTGGGGAAAAGGGACAAGTATGCTAATTATTAACGGTGAGAACAAAGTTGTAGGTAAATAATATCTATTAATTATTTTGGAAACAGATCCTAAAAATTGTAGGTTGCAGATTTATGAGAAACTGACTCTTCTAGATTTAGCCGCTGCAAAAGCATTAATAGCTTCCGAATAATTCAGCTTTTCTGCCAGTTCATTTTCTAATTCCAGGTCACATTTACTAATCTCTTCTAAAAGGAGATTGGCGAGACTTTCCCCAGATGTATCAGTAGCAGGACGATAGCCAATAAAATGTTCCTTTATTGCTACGTGATCATCATCTATATCAACAAATCTTAAGGTGTATGACAACTGTTCAGTGTGACCTGCATCTTGTGTGCAGTCCAACATTATTGAAAAATACTTAGATCTTTTGGCTTTTTCTAGAATACATTTCTTCACCTGAGAGGCCATCAAGCAGATAATTTCATTTTGAATTAAATTTCCACAGTAATGTGTATGGATTTCCTGGGAAGTAATTCGTTTTAAATGATCTCTCATTACTGGTTCAAATTTTCCAAGAAGCTCTATAAGCCCAAGGAAATGTCCATTATTTGGTGTAAACAATGTATTTGACGATCCTCGAAAAGCTAAATTATTGGTTGCCAGGTATACAGTTACTGCCATAACTCTTTCCAACACTTCTCGCCTGGGTGAGGATGCCACCAGACTGCCAAAGATGAGGTAAGTCAGCTGGGCCCCCTCCCGGGTTTCATGCTGTGGGGCATGCCAAATCAGCATGCCCCAAGGGTGGTTGGGGGGGGGGCAGGTGTGGGGGTCCCCATCCAAAAAAAAAGGCTAGCCCAACCCATCCCATCCCTCAGACCCCCTCACCTGTTCAGTGTGTCAGTGCCCTCTGCCCTCTGAGTCTGAGCGCGCTCAGACTGCTAAATGGGGCTGCTGGGAAGGGAAGGACTAATCCATAGGCAGGGGGTGGGCATTTTTGCTATACTGCTACCACTGTCAGACTAGACTGCAGCCTGTCCTGTCCAGCATTGAAATTGGCAACAGCCAGGCAGCCTAGTCTGACAGTGATAGTGTGTGTGCTTAGCTCTTTGATCACTGTCTCAGGGAGCGCCCGTGCTCAGCCGAGAGCGCGGCGCCCCTGCTATCAGTGTGGGAGTGGCCGAGCTGCCTCATCCTGGCTGTTCATTCTCGCTGTTCATCCAGCGCGGAGCGGAGGTGAGTCATACCTCCCAACTTTTGAAGATGGGAAAGAGGGACAAAGTTTGCGGCGCGCTTTGCGCGCCGCGGCAAATTTTAGGCCACGCCTCTGACCACACCCATTCATAATTAGTCACACCCATATCCACATCCCAACCACACCCATTTAGCACTGCCGATCACACTGTTTCATATACAATAATTATAAACAAAAAAATATGGCCACACAGTGCCCCATACTGTATAATGGCCACACATGATGCTCCATACTGTATAATGAACACACATGACGCTCCATACTGTATAATGGCCACACATGATGCTCCATACTGTATAATGAACACACATGATGCTCCATACTGTATGACCGCACATGATGCTCCATACTGTATAATGACCGCACATGATGCTCCATACTGTATAATGACCCCACATGATGCTCCATACTGTATAATGGCCGCACATGATGCTCCATACTGTATAATGAACACACATGATGCTCCATACTGTATGACCGCAAATGATGCTCCATACTGTATAATGACCGCACATGATGCTCCAGACTGTATAATGACCGCACATGATGCTCCATACTGTATAATGACCCCACATGATGCTCCATACTGTATAATGACCGCACATGATGCTCCATACTGTATAATGACCGCACATGATGCTCCATACTGTATGACCGCAAATGATGCTCCATACTGTATAATGACCGCACATGATGCTCCAGACTGTATAATGACCGCACATGATGCTCCAGACTGTATAATGACCGCACATGATGCTCCAGACTGTATAATGACCGCACATGATGCTCCAGACTGTATAATGACCGCACATGATGCTCCAGACTGTATAATGACCGCACATGATGCTCCAGACTGTATAATGACCGCACATGATGCTCCATACTGTATAATGGCCACACATGATGCTCCATACTGTATAATGACCGCACATGATGCTCCATACTGTATAATGACCGCACATGATGCTCCATACTGTACAATGACCGCACATGATGCTCCATATTGTATAATGACCGCACATGATGCTCCATACTGTATAATGACCGCACATGATGCTCCATACTGTATAATGGCCACACATAATGCTCCATACTGTATAATGACCGCACATGATGCTCCATACTGTATAATGACCGCACATGATGCTCCATATTGTATAATGACCACACATGATGCTCCATACTGTATAATGACATACAGGCACGCAGCTCACACACAGGCACGCAGCTCACACGCACGCAGCTCACAAACACATGCAGCTTTGACACAAATGCATCACACACGCAGCCATCACACACACACGCAGCCATCACACACACACACACGCAGCCATCACACACACACACACGCAGCCATCACACACACACACGCAGCCATCACACACACACACACACGCAGCCATCACACACACATGCAGCCATCACACACACACGCAGACATCACACACGCAGCCATCACACACACACACACACGCAGCCATCACACACACACGCAGCCATCACACACACGCAGCCATCACACACACACAGCCATCACACACACACAGCCATCACACACACACAGCCATCACACACACACAGCCATCACACACACACAGCCATCACACACACGCAGCCATCACACACACACAGCCATCACACACACACGCAGCCATCACACACACGCAGCCATCACACACACGCAGCCATCACACACACGCAGCCATCACACACACGCAGCCATCACACACACACACGCAGCCATCACACACACACGCAGCCATCACACACACAGCCATCACACACACACACGCAGCCATCACACACACACACACACGCGCAGCCATCACACATGCAGCCATCACACACACACGCAGCCATCACACACACACACGCAGCCATCACACACACACACGCAGCCATCACACACACACGCAGCCATCACACACACACACGCAGCCATCACACACACACACACGCAGCCATCACACACACACACACGCAGCCATCACACACACACAGCCATCACACACACACACGCAGCCATCACACACACGCAGCCATCACACACACACACACGCAGCCATCACACACACACAGCCATCACACACACACACCCAGCCATCACACACACACACACGCAGCCATCACACACATCACACACACACAATCTCCTCTGTGATGCAGGGGCGGCTGATGTCCATGTGCAGCTCTCTGCTGAAGTCTTCAGTCTCCTGCTCACAGCTCTGCACTATCCCGGCACCTCCCCCGTCTCTCCTTCTCTGCCGGGATAGCAGCTAAGAGCAGAAGCCGGAGCTCCGTGCACACACAGCCAGAGGTAGTGAATCGCTGACCTTTCTTCTTGATTGCTGCAGGCTCTCTCCTTCAGCGTGGCAGCGCCGCACAGGGGGCGGGAGGGGGGGGGGGTGTTGCGCGGGCGGTCAGGAGGCAGCTTTTATATAAAAAAAAAAAAAAACAGGCTCTCTCTACGTCCCGGAAGTGGGCGGGGCTTCACCGGCGGCCGCAAATTCGGGATTTTAAATGCCCGAAGCGGGACAGCGGGACCCCGGTGCCAAAGCGGGACTGTCCCGCTGAAATCGGGACGGTTGGGAGGTATGGGTGAGTGGCGGCGCCGAGGTGGCCGCAACCATTATGTGCGGTGCGGGGGGGGGGGCGCGGCGACGCGAGGCGATGATCTGACCGCTCAGCTGTCAGATTTGCAGCTGAGTTCGGGCAGGGCGCGCCCGCGCTCAGCACTGAGCGCGGCATCCGCGCCCCTGACAGCCCTTAAACAGCAGCAGCAGCGGGCAGGGGACCACCGGGGCCCGAGGCCTCTCCTGCGCCCCCCGGCCCCACGGCGCCCCGTGTGGCCGCCCTGCCCGCCCTGTTGAAGAAACGGCCCTGGGTGTGATGCCAACTGGGGAGAAGTGTGAGCTGGTTGTACCAAACTGATACTCGTAGGACCACCCTGAGAAAGACAGTCCCCTGGCATTCTAGCAAACAGCCAGAAGAGCCGGATCCGGCGCTTCCGGCTTTTTTGCCGGAGACAAAAAACATTGCTATGGACGTTTTTTCCAGAAACCGGAAACAGCAGATTTGCCGGATCCGGGGAAAACCGGCCGAAATACAATGTCATCCGGCGCAATCTGGCACTAATACAAGTCTATGGGAAAAAAAACGGATCTGGCGGCAACATTCGCCGGATCCCTTTTTTTTTTTTTTTAAATTAGCCAGATTGAGCCTGACAGCGAAAGCCTGATCTGTGAAAGTAGCCTAAGTATGCATGTGCGGCGCGCCCCCACACCGCCGCAGGGCCGAGGAGTACCCGGAGCCGGGCCTCTAGGTCTCAGTCCTGGGGTTGTCACGGTGGCTAGACCCGGTCCGTGGCCCTGTCCGTCAGTGGGGGACGTCCGGTGAAATAAGTGGTGCTAATGGTGGTGTAGCGGTGCAGTTGTGGGGTGCAGGTCGCGGTAAATAACGAGGACACCAGGTTGCAGTCTCTTTACCTCTTTACTGGAGATCTCTGAGTCCTCAGTCCAGAATACGGTTCACCAGGCTGCGCAAGTCCGGCCGGTCCAATGGCACCTCCAGAGTCCTCCTCTCAGGTGGAAATCTGTGCCTTCCTTCTAGCGCTATGTGTTGTAGTCCTTCCCTGCTGTGCTCACGGAAAGTGACCCCACAACGGTTGTGTCTGTTTCTTAAGTTCCCTCACAACTCGATTTGATGTTCCTCTGTAATCCACCCCTCCCTGTATTCAGGTTGGAATGGCACCCGTTTGTCAGGTAGGCCTGGAGTTCTTCCGGGACCCTAGAGACGCCCCTCTCCCGCAATTGCCCCCCAAGACTTCATAGGTGATATGTGGTAGACAGCCCGCCTGAGACCGACTGTCTTGCCGCTGTTTGGAGTATGGCTTGAAGCTGTATTCTAATCCACTCCCTCGGCGTTCCGGCCACCGGTATTGCGCCTCAGCAGGGTGCTGCCTCTTTCAACAAAACCCCTGCTGGTATTCTCCTTCTGCTTGATCTCGTTTCTCACTCAGCACAATCTGCCTCGCTTCTAGTCCTTTCTTGGGCACCGCCGCTAAGCTGAGCAGGCACGGTCCCGTTACGTTCTCTCAATGCCAAGCCTCTGCCAGGATCCCACCCCTGGCAGAGACCCTACAGTCTCTCCCTTCACAACACCCTCTGCCACAAGGTGTTGCTCCGTTCAATCCCGTCAGCGTTCTCTCCCTAACTTCCTGCCTGACCCCCAGTTTACCCACTATGGTGGGGAGTGGCCTAATGAATAGCACCCTTAGCTCCCCCCGGAGGCCCTGCTGTGAAACATATTGGTGTCTGTGATACCTGATTGGAAGAACTCCTTCAGTGCCATCGAACGTACCATGGCTCCCCTTAGTGGCTGAGCCACAGTACTGCAACGACCAGGACTCTGGGGCGCTGCACTCCCCCCTGGTTAAACACAGTACTCCGGGACTGGGAAGAAAAACAACAATACAGATTAGCAAAAAGACATACAATTTTGTTGAGTGCAAAACAATAAGTATACTTGAACAGGCTTCCCTTTATGGGAGGTGAGGACACTTTTAACGTTACAAACATAGTCAACTTTATAAATTAGAGGCTATACATAACTCCTGTTACCCAACCGGGTATTCTACTTAGTGCAAATTCTAGAACAATAAATTAACATTGCCTTTAAGAAACATACACTCTTAGTTTACCAAAGGCCTTCCTATAATCACATTACAGGGTAGGGTAACTTCACATTCTCCTACTTTGAACCTGCAGGACCGCCTGTCCCTATGGCACCAGACCTACTGCCTCTCCTTTCTTTTACAGGACCGCCCCGTTCAGCCAGGGCCTACTGCCTTTCGCTACTATACATAGTATAGACATAACATTCCTTTCGTTTAAAGAACTCTGAGCCAGCTCTACTCGGCTCCTTTAAGGACTCACTCTCTAACCCCTACGGGTTCGCTTTCTGTCCTTAGTAACAAAGTAACTTTCTATGGGGACGCAGGGTTTACCTTCTATCCTCACCTTCATCATTACTTCTTTACTTTCAACTATGCAGATCTCTACTTCTACCCCTGCGGGCTCTCTGCATCTTTTCCTTTCACAAAACATAATTTTCAGATTTCACAATTCAAACAATTTAAACACATATAACTTTTCATGTAAAACAGTTACATTCTTTTCAAAGCATCATCATCTTACTGTTCTAAAACAGTATCGCTTTCAAGTTCAATTCCACGCATCCCCTTTAAGAGGGGACCAAGCCTTTCTGAGGTAGCTCGTCTTCTCAGCCTACCAGTCCACGCAAAGGCTCCGGAATGGCATCTTCGCAAAGTGTCTTTTAACTAAAACCAGTAGGAAAGGTATCTTCGCAAAGTGTCTTTTAACTAAAACCAGTAGGAAAGGTATCTTCGCAAAGTGTCTTTTAACTAAAACCAGTAGGAGGCACCCTTAAGAAGGTGCAACTATTTACAAGGAAGTTCGAATCATGCACAGTCCATGATTTCACAGTTTGTGTAACTTTTGTGCAAAACTTCAAAGAAACAGCAGTAGTGACCCCGCGTCAACAAAGGGGTCACCTTTTAAAGTTTACCCTAGACGGGTTTTAGCAGCAAACAATCAGGAATAGTTAAAACAATAAAATAGCAACTATTTACATTTTCTGACAGCAATGTCTTACTGAGGTTCTGCGGAAGGTGATCTCTTCTCTGGCCTCACCAGACCAACAGATCGGCCCGGTGAGCCAGGACGCCGTTCTGGTCCCAGTAAGGATAAGATTCCCCTCCGGGGGGTCCTCCTTGTCGGCAGGTGCACACGTCCCTCCGGAGTGCGGCGAGGCTGGGCTCCTTGCGGTTCCGCGGGGCCGGGTTCTGCTGCCTTTCCTCCGGGACTATCCCCTTCTGGTGTCCCCGCCGCAGCCCGGAGGGCGATGCATCGCTGGACCCCTCGAGCGAACCAGCCCGTCTCACTGGCGTCCCTCTTCCACCTCGTATAGGTGACGGCATCTCCTGGCTCCAGGTCGCGATCAAACCCCCCGCGGCAAGGTTCCACCTCTTCTCGGTTTACCCGAACTTGTACTGGTTCTCCAATTTCTTGGATCACTCCTCTCCCATATCGGGGATTAAAGGCCACCACCACACCCCAGTGCGAGGTCGGAATCTCCGGCGCGCCAATCGAATCAATCTGCTCCGCCGGCTGGGGTCGGCTCCGCCAGGCGGCCATCAGACGCCGGAAGTGTTCGGCGTCCGGAATTATTTTCAGGTCCGGAGTCGGTAGCGTACCTTCAGACGCGGCCAGGTGGGACGGAGCGGGGGATACTGGGGACAAGCGGATCTCCGTTGGTTGACCCATCCGAGCAAGCACACGGGCATCCTCTTTCAGCCGGCGTGCTAACTGTCGGGCCTCGGCTGCAGCCGCGCACTCCGCGGACATCGGTACAGGGGGTCGTCCCATCTGTGGCCCTGCGAGGGTCAGACCCCGCAGTGTTGGTATCTCTGGGGCTACCCCAGGCTGCGCAGCCTCAGGCCGGGCCGGGTCAGCTCCGCATGGTGCTCCGGGTGTCGCCATCTTTTTCTCCTCTCCCGCGTCTTCTTCCCGCGGTCTCTTCCGTGGGCGGCCCCGTCCCCATGGTCTCCACCCTCCGACCAAGATCAGGAGGCGTACCTCAGCTGTTGACGGGAACGTCCTCAGGACACAGAAATACTTAGACTGGGCGGCCATTGTTCTTCGCGCTCTCCAGCTTGTCTACGCTCACTCCACGCCCCTCTTCTCTTCCTGCGCTCTCCTCAGCGCTGCAATGGCGGCGGATTTTGGCGGCAAATGGTACAACACACAGTCCTCTCAATAAAGTACAGTTCAAGCACAGTAAATCACAGCCTCTAGGCACACATGACCTGATTCTTCAGGCTTAAGTAGATCCTGTTCGTGACGCCAAGATCTGCGGCGCGCCCCCACACCGCCGCAGGGCCGAGGGGTACCCGGAGCCGGGCCTCTAGGTCTCAGTCCTGGGGTTGTCACGGTGGCTAGACCCGGTCCGTGGCCCTGTCCGTCAGTGGGGGACGTCCGGTGAAATAAGTGGTGCTAATGGTGGTGTAGCGGTGCAGTTGTGGGGTGCAGGTCGCGGTAAATAACGAGGACACCAGGTTGCAGTCTCTTTACCTCTTTACTGGAGATCTCTGAGTCCTCAGTCCAGAATACGGTTCACCAGGCTGCGCAAGTCCGGCCGGTCCAATGGCACCTCCAGAGTCCTCCTCTCAGGTGGAAATCTGTGCCTTCCTTCTAGCGCTATGTGTTGTAGTCCTTCCCTGCTGTGCTCACGGAAAGTGACCCCACAACGGTTGTGTCTGTTTCTTAAGTTCCCTCACAACTCGATTTGATGTTCCTCTGTAATCCACCCCTCCCTGTATTCAGGTTGGAATGGCACCCGTTTGTCAGGTAGGCCTGGAGTTCTTCCGGGACCCTAGAGACGCCCCTCTCCCGCAATTGCCCCCCAAGACTTCATAGGTGATATGTGGTAGACAGCCCGCCTGAGACCGACTGTCCTGCCGCTGTTTGGAGTATGGCTTGAAGCTGTATTCTAATCCACTCCCTCGGCGTTCCGGCCACCGGTATTGCGCCTCAGCAGGGTGCTGCCTCTTTCAACAAAACCCCTGCTGGTATTCTCCTTCTGCTTGATCTCGTTTCTCACTCAGCACAATCTGCCTCGCTTCTAGTCCTTTCTTGGGCACCGCCGCTAAGCTGAGCAGGCACGGTCCCGTTACGTTCTCTCAATGCCAAGCCTCTGCCAGGATCCCACCCCTGGCAGAGACCCTACAGTCTCTCCCTTCACAACACCCTCTGCCACAAGGTGTTGCTCCGTTCAATCCCGTCAGCGTTCTCTCCCTAACTTCCTGCCTGACCCCCAGTTTACCCACTATGGTGGGGAGTGGCCTAATGAATAGCACCCTTAGCTCCCCCCGGAGGCCCTGCTGTGAAACATATTGGTGTCTGTGATACCTGATTGGAAGAACTCCTTCAGTGCCATCGAACGTACCATGGCTCCCCTTAGTGGCTGAGCCACAGTACTGCAACGACCAGGACTCTGGGGCGCTGCACATGTTTTTATTGTATGCAGCATTTTGGAGGCAATCATACTGGACCCGCCCCCCCATTCAAACAATACAAATGTATAGACCAGATAACCATCTAAATTGTGTAGCGCCTCTCAAGTTTCCATAGTATAAAGAGAGAGAATGATCATGCATGCTAACGGCTCACCATGAAAGTGGACTCACTGACCCTCAGGTCAGGGTGAACAGCACAAACCAAAGGTGATGGCACTGTGGGTAGGACTTATGAAATGGCACATGTAAAAATCCGGGACCGGCAGCATATACATGACGACAGGTAGACAAGCAGAACAAGCAACACCAGAAGACACTGAGCCAGGAGTCACACACACGAGAGTCGATTCAGGAATTGCAACAGTGTTAGTAGTGTGAACAATGCCAGAGAAACATTTATCTTTATAGTCGATTGAGGCCTTGCAACAATGTTAGAGTTGTAAACAACTCCGGAGAAAAGTTTGTGTATGGCAGATGATGGGTTAATCAGCAAACAAATGGACAACCGCTGGCAGCAGCGATGAACAAGCAAACTTGTTAGGCTGCCGTCACACTAGCAGTATTTGGTCAGTATTTTACCTCAGTATTTGTAAACCAAAACCAGGAGTGGAACAAATAGAGGAAAAGTATAATAGAAACACATCACCACTTCTGTATTTATCACCCACTCCTGGGTTTGGCTACAAATACTGATGTAAAATACTGACCAAATACTGACAGTGTGATGGCAGCCATAGTAGAGAAGAAAAACTCAGATGCACCAGCGTTTGTAATGTGAACAAGTCCAGAGAAGAATCTTGTGTTTACAGCAGAAGATTTAAGGTACCTTCACACTAAACGACTTTGCAGCGATAACGATAGCGATCTGTGACGTTGCAGCGTCCTGGATAGCGATATCGTTGTGTTTGACACGCAGCAGCGATCTAGATCCTGCTGTGATATCGCTGGTCGTTGCTGAAAGTTCAGAACTTTATTTGGTCGTCAGATCGGCGTGTATCGTCGTGTTTGACACCAAAAGCAACGATGCCAGCGATGTTTTACAATGGTAACCAGGGTAAATATCGGGTTACTAAGCGCAGGGCCGCGCTTAGTAACCCGATGTTTACCCTGGTTACCAGTGTAAAATGTAAAAAACCCAAACACTACATACTCACCTTCACGTCCCCTGCCGTCCGCTTCCTGCACTGACTGAGTGCCGGCCATAAAGTGGAAGCACAGCACAGCGGTGACGTCACCGCTCTGCTGTTAGGGCCGGCACTCAGTCAGTGCAGGAAGCGGACGCCGGGAGACGCGAATGTAAGTATGTACTGTTTGTTATTTTTACATTTTACACTGGTAACCAGGGTAAACATCGGGTTACTAAGCGCGGCCCTGCGCTTAGCAACCCGATGTTTACCCTTGTTACCCGGGGACCTCGGCATCGTTGGTCGCTGGAGAGAGGTCTGTGTGACAGCTCTCCAGCGACCAAACAGCGACGCTGCAGCGATCGGCATCGTTGTCTGTATCGCTGCAGCGTCGTTAGTGTGAAGGTACCTTTAGTTGCAGGTTTGAGACAAGAGGTAAATGCAGACTGCAGTAACAAACATGAGTTTGCAGAGATGTACAAGGTAACTGACAACAAAGCTACTTATGGCCATGTTCACACTGTCAGTATTTGGTCAGTATTTTACATCAGTATTTGTAGCCAAAACCAGGAGTGGGTGATAAATACGGAAGTGGTGCATATGTTTCTATTATACGTTTCCTCTAATTGTTCCACTCCTGGTTTTGGCTTACAAATACTGATGTAAAATACTGAACATATACTGATGTACATACAATACTGACCGTGTGATCGTGGCCTATTACTCATACTCATGAGTGTCAGAGTTGGCTTTATAAGAATTTGGGAGATGATGTCACTGGACTTCACCAGGCAATTTGTGAAACCCGACGTGCAGAATAGAAAAGAATGGCAGCCATAAGGCAACGGGAGCAGAGATGGGCCCAAGAATCGAGACAGAAGCGTTACAGGGCAGTTTGATTTTAAACACCCAAATTATTATTATTATTATTTATTACTATAGCAGCATTTATTCCATGGCGCTTTACATGTGAGGAGGGGTATACATACTACAAACAAGTACAATAATCTTAAGCAATACAAGTCATAACTGGTACAGGAGAGAGGACCCTGCCCACGAGGGCTCACAATTTACAAATGATCAAATCCTTTTTTTCTGAGGGAAGAGAAGACGCTGACAGAGGACTCTGGCAGCAGCTTTCTTCCCTATCCTATTGCTCAGCTGAACTGTGGAATTTCAGGGGGTGTCTATCTAAGGCTCGGGCTCCTTTACCTCTGCAGTTTCTGGAGGTTAGAGATACACATGTCCTTCCCCCATAAGAATTTTCCATGTGTCACAGCACAGTGGTTAGTGTATTATACATGGGTGGATCCAGCAGTCACTATGTGCTATCTTGAGCGCTACAGCTGACCTTGATCTTCCAGGCATGAACCTGTAATGTCAGAAAATTCATGTCCTGTGGAATAATAAAACAGCCAAGTATTAATCCGCCTGTACTGTATGTGCGCCAGGGCCTGCGTCTCATTACCATGCACCTGAAGGGTTGTCCTGCCTTTGTCAGTGTCCTCTCTGTACCTGCATCCTGAAGGTGACATGTCTTCCAGGGCATTAAATTCCTTCTGTGAAATTAAACGTATTTGAGATTAAAAGCTGGAGATGTTGAGGCTAGTGCGACGGTCCTCGGAGTGATATAAATCTGTTAGCCTTGGATGGGTGCCCAAATGATCCCATACGCATAGAAAAGTAGACTCTCGATGACGGTCGTGACGCTTTGCTGGGGAGATCCTGCCATTTTTATCATCCTTTTATTTATTTATTTTTTTACATGTTGCTTCTTCCTATCAATCGCTCCACACAAGAACGGAGGGAAGCAGTCAATAAATTTAAAGAGAGACACATTTAGGAGCAAGTGAATATGAAGCAATGGATTTTTCACTGAGGGCTGAATGACTGCACTTGGATTAAGAAATCCATTAGACTTTAAAGCTTCAAGTGTTTTTGACGTATTAAAAAAAAAAACGTGTGCGGCTGCCAGTTTCATCCCCTTGGCTGAAGGCAGCAGAGCAGACAGAATTGCATATAACATTGAAACTTCTTTGTTTAATGAGGCCGAATATAGGAAGACGTACCTTGATTAAATCATTCTGTATATGTAAATAGAGGCCAGCATTTCATAGCCCATCTCAAGGGGCCGCCGTGACATCCACTGATGGAGACAATTTTCCTATTTCTTCCTCCTTTTTACAAATGCAGTCAGGAAACAGAAAGCAATGTACCCTATAACGGCCATAGAGAAAACATTTTCTCAGCTTGGATAATTCTTAATATAGGCCATATAATTTCTAGCCTATTTAATTACATAACATATTTTATGCTTCATGACCAATTACCATTAATAGCTTAATACAGAAGAATATTATCCTCTCTTGATTTGATTATGCAGCCACACAATATGGTATACTTGGTACTTAATTATCATCATCCATTGAGTAGGCTGCCGGGCTAGAACAAACACGGGGCCAATGATGCCGCCAGGGATACTGTTTAGATGGCTCCAGCACTTCTGCTAATAATAAGGCTGCCGTCTCGCCATCCTCATATCACCCCTTTACGTTGTGTAGAAACATCTGCTGGACGCCTCTGATATCGCAGGTGTCTGGGGTTAAGTGGAGCTGAGCGCTGTGGCAGTCTTGGGTGGCACAAGAAATAAGCAAAGGCTCGGACTGGCCCACAGGAGAACAGGAGAATCCTCTGGTGGGCCCCTCTTCAGGAGTGGACCACCACCCTCTTGGAATGATAACACACTGGTCTATTATAAATCATTGCTAGATGCCCCCCTGCCAGGGACACCGGTACTATATAATTGACACACTTATAATTCCTAAATCTTTATCACGTCACACCTATGCCTGAATTTTTTCAAACTTGCACATCTATTTAAAGAAGCCCTCCTCCTCCTCCTCACTCACTCCTCCTCATTTTATCCAATTAATATATTGCAACCATCATATTATACAGCACTGTGTACTTACAATTGCTCATTTTGCCTTTCTATCCAGATAATTCTTCTCTTTTTCATTAGGTCTTTTTAGAAACAGGAAGTCTCTTGTCCCTGCATTTATCGTCCCCCTCTTCATCTCCTGACCCAACTGCTCCCTCCTCCCCCTGCCAGGATGACTTGTGCAGGGAAAAGAGAATTCCTGTTTCTACATAGAGCTAAGAAGTCAGTTTTTAATCACGTGATTGTAAAGAGAAGAATTATCTGGGTAGAAAGGTAAAATGAGCAAGTACACGGGGCTACATAATATGATGACTGTAATGGGAGGAGGAGGGCTTCTTTAATTGCTGTATACAGTGCCATACCATCATCTACATTATGGCATTTGCTGTATTTGTAAAATGAAGGACCCCAGGACTTACACGGTCCTGAACTAGGACCAGTTGTCTTGGCATGTCCAAGACTATTCAGGCCATCCTGTGCATTGACAACAATATAATTTGCTTACCATTTAAAAAGCGAGTCCAATATGTGCCCCAAAATCTACATCCAGTTTAAGGGTCTGTGGGATCATAGGGCTAATTAATTAAACCATTCAATACCGTGTCTGGAAAACCTTATGCCTAGGACTAGTTTGGCCAGCCTCGCAATTATTGGACATCTGGGGTGTAGCTATAATGGGTGCGGAGGGACCAGTTGCACCAAGGTGCTGGTGCATCAGGGAGCCCAAAGCAAAAGCAGCCACATATTATAACTGGGGCCACATTCCAGATTTTGCATCGGGGCCCATCAGTCCCAAATTCCGTCTCTGATGCATATTTATAATAATAACCTGGGCTGGTCATAACTAAGCAGATGCCTCTAATCAGAGGAGATGTGGAGGTTCTTCAACGTTTAACTTACCACAAATCACTGGTTCAGCAACTACTGGTATAAAACTTCCCATACTGGGCAGTGTAATAACAATATCCATAAGGAGATCACTGATTATACGTGGACAGATTTCCAAGAGAATATTATTAGAAATATTTCAAAATATCAGGGCATACATGTAGCTCGAAGGCAAAATGCACAGAACATAATCTGTCATGGATAAATGTGAGAAGGTGACAAGATCCTGGACCAACACCGATTCCTGGAAGGATACAGCTCTACACGCCATTCAAAGAGTACATGTCCACGAGGTCAAAAGTGCCCAGTTTTTCTGCCATTCTTACTGCTCCCCTGAGTATTCCTTTTTTTTCTCTTTTTAGAATCCGCCATACGGTCCCAGAGATACAGCCCTTTTAATCTAGAGGACTTTTATCAAGGGACTCACAAGATTCCTTGGGGGCGTGGCTCACATGATTCCTTGGGGGCGTGGCTCACATGATTCCTTGGGGGCGTATATTTAGGCTGCACTGCAAATTATCCTGTGAGTCACACCCACTACGTAAAGGCCATAAAAATGAGTACCAAATAAAAAGGTCCACATCTCTGGAAACGTATGGGGGATTGGAAAAATAACAAGGCTAGTGATATAAGAATTCCCACCTGTATCTTTGATATACTCCCTTTAAGAATAAATATGGGACTGTATCTCTGGCGGGTTCTACAACTCTTGCTAATGATGGAATAATCACTACATGCATCTTATTTGATCAGATTTTAGAAAATGTTTCTACAAGTAGTCAGGTCATAGACATAAATATGACCCCACAATGCAATGAGGTTCTGATTTTTACCAAAGTAAATCCTACAATTGGACGATCAAGGCTCATTTCTAACCATGATTCAAATACTTTAATATGATTTGTAGAAATGTAAAGTATTGAAAACATTTTTTTCATTATATATATTTATAATGGAGACCCCCCCCTTAATCAACGCTTTCCTTTCTTTTTTTTCTTAGGTCTGCAGTACATGCCAGGGGACTGTCTTTCTCAGGGTGGTCCTACGAGTATCAGTTTGGTACAACCAGCTCACACTTCTCCCCAGTTGGCATCACACCCTTCCTCGAGACATGGACCACCAGTGCCCTACATCTACCATCAGCCATCGTGACACACGGAGACTTTGCTTTCCCAGGGATGGCCATGCCTGCACAACCACCCCCATCACTCTAATCAACCCCAACTCTTGGGAGTCTCATTCTGTCCAGGAACCCCATCACTTATAAGGAACCTCAAGGGAAAAAAAAAAGATAATATTTTAAGACTTTTGAACTTTGGTCGGTTTTCAAATTCCAGACAGCTGTGATTTTTTTAAATTTTGTCAATTTTTTTTTCATCCACAACAAAAGGACCAATGAACCGACATAAATGTGAAGTCATGGGTTCACTTTAATGCCCATTAAAAAAAAAAAAGTCCCCTCTGGAAGCAGAAAGACTCAGAGATATAACTACTGTAGGATAAATCATAGGAACTAAGTTAACTTGTACATTTCTGTTGATTTAAATAGTTTTAGAAGAGACAAAAAAAGAGATATCCTTGTTTTTCCACACTATGTGTGTTGTTCCCAAATGAATGACTTGGCTCAGCCAGAACCCCCCCTGTCCATGGAAAGCTACAGATTATTTTTACCTGTGACCAGCGAAGAACTAGGCCAAGACCTGGACTGGAACCATGGTGGTGACACATGTCTGTGCTCCTGTCCCTCAGCACTAAGGACTCTAATGATTGGGCCAGAGATACAGATATGACATGGACAAATGGAGGCGCCATCCTAGATGTGGACATGTGGGAAAGGGGGGGTCTTCCTGCAATCTGGTCTTTGCACCAAATGACAGACTGAACTTCATTGTAAACTCAAAGATTGAAGAGCGAATGAGCGTGAGTGCGGAGATGAGTGTGAGCGAGCGAGTGACAGCAAGGAAGACAATACTGTAACTAAATCTGTTCAGAGTTCGTTCTATTAATGTTTCATGTTAGATATTCTATGTGTTACCTCAATTGAAAAAAAAAAAAAAAGAATGTTCTCCTAGTAAAAACCTGCTGTGGGATTGGTATTGTATGTCCATGGATAATTTCTTTCTCAGCACGTGTTCCTCATTAGAGAAAAATGCTGTTACCTTTAAGCTTTGTCAAATTTACATTAAAATACTTGTATGAGGACTGTGAGTTTATGTTTAAAGAAAAAAGGTGTTACAAAAAATGCGGTAATAAATATTTCATTTTGGATTTTTTGTGGGGTTTCTGTGTGGACTTAGTTTGGTGCTACATGATGTCATTCCAAAACAACACCTAAATTAGAAAAGTCATTGTATATTAATGTGTGTGTGTATATATATATATATATAATAATTTTTATTTATATAGCGCCAACATATTCCACAGCACTTTACAATTAAGTGGGGACATGTACAAACAATCATTGAGAATATATATGTGTGTATTATATATATATATATATATATATATATATATATATATATATATATAAATGTGTATAATATATATGAATATCAATGTAGAAATATATTCACATATGCATATTAATCTAGAAATATATTAATATAGAAATATTAATGCATATACATATATACTGTATCTAGATATATTATGTTATATATTATATATAACATGTATTCATATATATATAAATATATTTATATAGTAATATACTTACATAGATATCTGTGTGTGTGTATATATATATATATATATATATATATATATATATATATATATATATATGTATATAAAATGTTCTATAAAAGTTTCAGAATAATCAAGCAAGGCTGCATGAATGCCATCAAATCCATAAAGCCATGCTTCTCACCCCCAGAAACATGCACATAAAACACACCATATATCATCCCCACCAAGTCTTTCTTTATTCTATATTTTATGTTGTTTTAATGAAGTTTTGCTCATAATAAATCACTTTCTTTTTCGTTTCTTTAAAAAAAAAAAAAATCAATTTATTTCTTAATTATTTCATCATATTATGTGTTTTTTTTAATTATTTATCTCGCAACATATAAA